>NW_008663011.1:257514-271997 GCF_000695815.1 Acanthisitta chloris
TGAGACTGTGTTTCATTTCTTAATGCATAAACTTTTAAAAAGCTTTGATACTGTGAAAAATAATGGAAGGAACTTTTGTTTAAACCCATCATTTTATTCTGAAAATCCCTGTTGTGATTAAGCAGCTATTTGCCCATTTAAAATTAGTATTTTTAATTTAAAATTAATATTAATAAACTCTTTACTTCACATTATTAAAGGACCTGACTGAAGCATTTCTTAATGCATAAACTTTTAAAAAGCTTTGATACTGTGAAAAATAATGGAAGGAACTTTTGTTTAAACCCATCATTTTATTCTGAAAATCCCTGTTGTGATTAAGCAGCTATTTGCCCATTTAAAATTAGTATTTTTAATTTAAAATTAATATTAATAAACTCTTTACTTCACATTATTAAAGGACCTGACTGAAGAGGTTCAGAACAGTACTTGTTTAAACCTGGTTTACAATCTTACCTTCTTCTTCTCCATCTTGTTCTAATGCTGCACTTTCTTCTTCAAAACTTCCAATACCTGATTCTATTTGTGGAGCTTGGTTATGTTGCTGACTTAGTTTGTTGCGAATAACGCTGATTTCTTTCTTTAACAGCTTTGCTCTTTTGCTCCTTGACCCGCTGGATTTCATTGCACAGGTGAGATCAAGTTTTTCTAGTAACTCTCTCAGCTGTTCTTCCAAGGACATATGCACTCTGTTTGCAGGATTCAGTAACCGATCCACTGAAGCCAAAATATGTACAAGTGAAAACAAGTTAGCCTTCCCCAGAATAATAATTGCAACAACAGGAGGAAAAAAATTTTAAATTCCCGTGTCAAAAATTTTAAAAGTGCCAAAAAGCTACTTATAGTCACAGATGTTCATATTAATTCCTACTATATATTTACTATTCTTCTTAGTCAGGGTTTTGCTCAAAAAACCTAAGTTGTAGAGCAAAGAACTGAAAGGTCAGAAGGAAGACCAAATTAATCCTTTCCACCCTAACAGATGAGTTCCTTCTTGTTAAATAGAAGGATAAAATTATGGTTACAAAAGAAATGTGTTAATTATTCTCCTCCCCTGATAAAACCTCAGAAAACTGATGTGTATGTCAAAAGCATAAATTTTAATTCCTAGTATTACAAACATGCATTTTTAAGGTTACATAAGAACGTGCTGAAGTTTACGTGCACTGGTAGCCATTTTCCATGCCCTACAAAAGCATATATGATCATGTGAAAAAAACTATCTATTTAAAAACCTTTTTCATGTAACTTGTTAAATTAGGCTCTGACACTGCCAAAATCAGAATCTGGATAACACTGATAGATTTAGTAGAACAGACACACCAGAATGTTCCAAGCAATGTTTTTAATGGGGAAGCTAGTCAGCAAACTGAACAGCAACAATCCTAAACATTTGTATGGAATGTACACACTGTGGGCAATGAAAAATGCAACTTTATCAAATAACTGGAAAATATCTTACCATCTTCCCAAGAGAATGGTTGAGGTGACTCAAGTTTAGGCCGTTCAGGTAAGTGCATTCCAGTTTCATTATTGTAACCAATTCCTTCAGCATCTCGCCTAGCTTGCCTGAGAACTACACCTCCTTGATCTCTTAACCGCACTGCAGCTCTATAAAATATTGTATCTTTCGCATTGTATTTCATACAGTTATCTATGATAAGATTGAAGTCTTCTTCAAACTCACTGAGGTTTTTATAGCCTTGCGCATCTAACCGTTTTCGCATGGTAGAGAAATCCATAGGATGCTTAATATGATCCAAATAATCTGGAACCTTTGAATAAATATTTAAAACACAAATGGGTAAAATTGTCTTATTACAGCTAAAGTAACATCAGCTATTAACTAATCCACATGTTAAACATATTTTGTAACATCCCAATACAAAGTAAAGGTGTAGCTTAAAATTGCACACCTTGATACTGCAAACATTTGCACGTAATCAGAAGTTTACACATTACAACACTCTGTACCCTGGGTAACAAGTTTAAGCTCCACTAAGAGATCCTGAACCTACATGCTTTTAGAATTTTGTGGTTTATGTATCTCTTCTCCCAGGCAACCAGCGATAGGACAAGGGAAAATGGCCTCAGTTGCACCAGGGGTAGTTCAGGTTCGATACTGGGAAAAGTTTCTTCACTGAAGGGTTGTTTGGCATTGGAAGACTCCCCAAGAAAGTGATGGAGTCACCATCCCTGGGTGTGTTCAACAAAGAAGTGGATGTGGCACTTTGCAATATGCTTTAGTGGGCATGGTGGTATTAGGTCAAAGGCTGGACCTGATGATCTTGGAGGTCTTTTCCAACCTTACACATAGAACCCTAGAATCACTAAACAGATGTGTACACAGTGTGCACACACCCACCCATACCATTTGTGTAGACATGTCTACATGTTTTTAATACATATGTATGTGCTGCCTCTGTACATATGCACTCATACACACATATGCTCTGTCTAGTTTCACCTGCAAGTAAAAACACAGTATCCACATTTCAATTCCTGACACCCTTTTGAGTTTGCTTTATCAAAATCATCTTATTGCAAAATATCAGTATGTACCCATCACTCCATACAAGTACTTTGCAGAAAGTTTTTTGGTATATGAACATAAAAAGGCTTTTGTAGCAGTAAACCGTAATTCATAATGTAAATAATCAGAACAGATGTTAAAAGGTAACAATTCTTCCAACTCTGTATGGAATCATTTGTTTCTTGTACGTAAATACCACCAAGACATAGGTAAACATCAGGAAATACAGCTGCAAACACACCTCTTTAAGGTTCACTGGCTGAGCAAATATACGAGCAGAATCCTTTTCCTGCAGCTGATCCAGAACTGATCGCAGAAGTACAGTGAATGGAGTAAGCTGAAGTTCCATAGCAACCTGCTCAATCTTGACCTAAAGAAGTAATAATCATCCAGTTGAGCATTTTTCATTAACATACTATATTAAAGTTGTTTTGCAGCAAGAGAATATAGTACTTCAGACATAAACCAAAATATAAACACATTGAAGTAAAGAAATTCAATACTACTTTCAATATTATCGGTTGGCATTTGTCTCACGAACATTCACAGCTAACGATTTTACAGGAAAAATCACTCTTATTCCTTCAACTCCAGTTTCCCGGAAATCAAATTTGTCTTTTTTATGTAAGAAATTTTAACTGTATTTCTGTTCTTTGAAAAGATGTTAGGTAAGAACAGCTTCAGAGTATGCCAACAACGTGAAAATACTAAGAATTTAAAGGTATTATGTTTGAAATTAAATTTCAGATTTACTGCCATGTTCAAAGTTTAAAAAGAAACTCTGATGAACATTTACAGGCTATATGAGACCAACCAAAGAGTAATTTGAAAGACAATATTCTATGTAAATGCCAAGAAAATAATGTCATAAAACAGAATCAACATCTTCAAATACTTGAACATCCTTCAGAATTGTCAATACTTTTCAACTCCTATTTTCATTACATTTCAGCCCCTCTGCAGCTTAACTTCCAGGCCATTTAAAGAGTTATCAGCATTGAAAGAGCCTTGTTATGTCACCAACGCAAGTAAGTTAATCTGAGACATCAAGATTGGAGGCAGCAGGACTGCAGTGATCACACACTGGGGGAGTTCACAGTCCTGAGATATATGGGTCAAGCAGAGAGTAAAGTCAGGACTCTGAATTTTAGGAAAGCAAACTCCCAGCTGTTCAAGGAGTTAGCCCATAACATTCCATGGGAAACTGCCCTCAGGGACAAGGGAGCAGAACAGAGCTGGCTGACCTGTAAGGACACTTTCCACACAGCACAAGAGCTCTTGATCCCTAGGTGTAACAAATTAGGAAAGGAAGGCTGTAGATAAGGAATTGGCTGGATGGCTGACCCAGAGTGCACTTATCAATAGCTCAGATTCCAGATGGAGATCAGTGACAAGTAGTGCACCTCAGGGCTACATACCGGAACCAGTACTGTTTAGTATCTTCACCAATGACATAGACCATAGGATTGAGTACACCCTCAAATTTGCAGATGATACCAAGCTGAGTGATGCAGCTGACACACCTGAAAGACAGGATGCCATCCAGAGAGATCTGGACAAGCTTGAGAAGTGCATCCATGGAAGCTCATGGGGTTCAACAAGGTCAAGTTCAAGGCCCTGCACCTGGATGAGGACAACCCCCAGTATGAATCCAGGCTGTGCGATGAACAAATTGAGAGCAGCCCTGCTGAGAAGGACTTTGGGGTTCTGGTGGATGAAAACCAACTTGAGCCAGCAATGTTTACCTGCAGCCCAGAAAACCAACTGCGTCCTGGGCTCCATCAAAAGCAGTGTGATCAGCAGGTCAAGGGAGCTGATTCTGCCCCTTTACTCTGCCCTGGTGAGACCCCACTTGGGAGTACTGTGTCCAGCTCTGGGTCCCCCAACATAACAAGGGCATAAACCTTTAGGAATGATTCCAGAGGAAGGCCACAGATAGGATAAGAGGACTGGAGCTCTTCTCTGAAGAAAGGCTGGGACAACTGGGGATGATCAGTCTGAAGAGAAGGCTCTGGGGAGACCTCATTACAGCCTCTCAGTACTTAAAGCACTTAAAGGTTTATATGAAAGATAAGGCCTGCAGTGACAGGACAAGGGCTAACATTTTTTAACTAGATTCAGACTACATATAAGTAAGACATTTTCACAGTAAGGGTAAAGCACTGAAACAGGTTTCCCAGAGGTCAGAGATGTCCTATCCCTGGAAAAATTCAATGTCAGGTTGGATGGTGCTCTGAGCAACCTGATCTAGTTGAAGATGTCCCTACTCACTGAAGATGGCTTGGACTAGATGATTTTTAAGGTCCCTTCCAACCTAAGCCATTCTATGATAATTTTAAATATTTTAAATAGCTTGAGTGCACACCTCC
Source organism: Acanthisitta chloris (assembly GCF_000695815.1). Taxonomy (NCBI): domain Eukaryota; kingdom Metazoa; phylum Chordata; class Aves; order Passeriformes; family Acanthisittidae; genus Acanthisitta; species Acanthisitta chloris. The sequence goes on from NW_008663011.1 coordinate 262,417, forward strand.
TTCTAAGCACGGACATTACTTGAGCCTGCATGAGGATTAAAAAACAGCAGTCTTTCTACTGCAAAAACTTTAAGAATACTTAAACTATCTTTCCTTCAAAAACCTTTCACCAAATTAAAAAGTATTCCGTTTACCTGTTCTCTTTTTAATTTTTCACGCTTACGTATGAGTTCTATCAACAAACGCGCTCGTTCAAGATCATGGCGCAGCCTTTGCCAGTACTTCAATTTTTCTTTTAAGGCTTGCATTTCTTCATCATCTTCTCTCTAAAAAAAGAATCAAAAGCTTTTAGTCAAATGAAAAATGTTAGCCTCTTTTTATAGGACAGTTTCATGCAATAACAGAATGTGTTCACGTGAAAGGAACAACTACTGTCTTACAGTTATGGCACTTGGTCCTAAGTTTCATACTGCAATAAAAGAAAACCTCTTCCAGAGTTTCCCACAGGTCTGGCAAAACTAAATCTATGAACTGGAAAGCAATCCTATGGTGAAGTCTATTTTCATCAGAAGCAGCAATATAGCAAGCAGCAGCCTAGCAATACAAGCTGCAAAACACAATACACTATTTTTGCTTGAAGATCCAAACCAGGCGAACATCACTTTCTTCAGAAATTCAAGCCTGGTAGAAACAAATTATTTTCGTGGTCACCCCAGTTCACCTCCCCCACACGCAGCAGAATTAGGACATGCTTGTAACAGAACAAAATCATTATGGCTTCTGAGGACAGGAAATGAAAAGTTGTTTATTAAATAGTAACAGTAACTTCAAACAGTACTTCAAATGGGTAATGCAGTAACATAACCTTTTAGGGAACTAAGGAAGTTCTAATTCACACACTTATAGAAATAAATAATGTTCACAGACTTGCAGTATTTAGTTTCATTTGTACATACAGAGAAGAGAGAGTTTCTTGTTTGCCTTTACTATTTTTCATAACAAAAGGGAGTGTACTGGAATACCACGCATAGGATTCAAATGGTATTGGTAATCCACCAGAAACGAGGCCAAAAAGCAGCAAATGTCCTGATATTAGTACCAAGTACAGAAAAGACACATCTGCTTTGGAAAATTGTTACATTTAAAAATGGGTATTTTACAAAAGAGTCTCTGAAAGAGACCCGAAACCTTGTATGTTGCCTGTAACTACCATAATGCAATGTACACTTGATAAGTAATCTTTGTGTGGGTTCTTCAGAAGCTAAAATGAAAACAGTAAATTCCATAAGTTAAAAAACTTGAAAAGAGAGGAATAAAGAAAAATGGCTAAGCAGATGATCAATAAGCAACATTTCAGACTGTTACACTGAAAGCAGAAAGATAATTTAGAAGTACCATAAATCCTCTACAAGAAGCTTGCACAATTTTTCAGACAGAAGATTCTACAAATAGAATTACAAAAAATGGCAATTTAAAAAATTACCAAATAGATTTGCCAGTGCTATGACTCCATCATCTGCATTGCATTTTATTGCTTCATATACTTCTTGTAAAAGTAAAGGCAAGTACTGGTTAAAGCTATGAAGTTAGTTTTATTCAAATCTCAGACTTCACTAAAGGTGAAAATCCTTAACTATCAACTAGAACACAGCAATCAGGAAACAACAGTTTGCTCCTCTTTTCAATTAGATATAAATTAAAAAACACCAAAACCAAGAAGCAAACAAACAAAAACCCCAATCCCCCGCAAAAAAAGCCCCAAACCCAAACAAACAGACAATAAACTAACTTAAAATTGTAGCTAGAAACCCCTAGTTCCCTTTCCTAATGATTATTACTACTGATATAATTTCTTTCAGAGAGTTAAATCTTGACAGACACAATGATTTAATTACTGCTGATGGGCAGAGTTAACTCTGACAGAAAAATTATTAACATGCCCATATTCAGTTCCTTCAAGTTCACAGAGATTTGCTGAAACAGGAAGCATATACTACCACTAACTGCTGTTCTACACCCCTTCATCTCAGAAGTGCAGATCCCACGTGTGGAAAAGCAACCTAACTCTTAACTGATATAGTTGTACTACTTTTTTCAGTTCTGCTGTTTGCCAGGACCAAAATGAACTTGTGGTGATTGCCAGAAGTGGAAGGTTTGTCCTACCTTTGCTTGCAAACAGTCAGAGTCTGCTCTCTGGCCCTATGTAACTGCACAATGTATGAAACTGGGGAACTGATCCTACTGAAAACAGCATCCTAAGTAAGCAAAGCTGTATTAGTTTTAGGATGGGTCAAGGACACTTAAATATAGCAAGAAAAAAATATGTTACAGCATGTCTTGGGGTAGTTCATTAGACACAAACATTCGGCTAAACCTCAAGGTGCAGTTGCACTCGAAAAAATGTTTTTCTTTTACCTGAATCAGTTGTTTGACCAATTTCATTCTATAAAACAGGCACATAGGTGTGAATTGCAGATGTGACCCAATTTTTTGTGCACACATACACTGCCTTCCTAACATCACTCTGGTTGGGAATTAATAACAACCCTCTCATTTACTGACACTTCTACGCAAAGTAATGTTGGCAAACACGTTTCTAATAGCTAAGATAATCCTCCTTTGCCCTAACCTATTTATTACCTGACATAAAACATACAGCTTTATTTAGGCAAGCTGAAAAGAGCATGATGCATTGATTTCCAACAACCAACGAGTAAAAACCTAAGACAGAGTTTCTTTCAAAATGTTGAGCTTTCTGACATGGAAAGTTTCTATTAACTTTCTGGTAAAGACTTCTTCTTCCAAGTAATTCTTTCTATAACTGTCCTGAAAGCCAGAAAGTTTCATCAGGCTGATGGCATAAGAAAAATGTATGCATAAACCCTGGCTTGGAGAGTGACTCTTTATTAGGAACTGTAGTAACAAGGAGTAATGGGTTCAAACTGCAACAGGATAAATCTAGGTTAGGTATTAGGAAGAAATTCTTTACAGTGAGGGTGGTGTGGCACTGGAACAGGTTGCCCAGAGAAGCTGCAGATATATCAGGCCTGCCAGTGTTCAAGGCCAGATTGGATGGGGCTTTCAGCAACGTGGTCTAGTGAAAAGTGTCCCTGCCCACAGCAGGGGAGCTGGAACTAGATGAACTTTAAGGTCCTTACAACCCAAACCATTCTATGATTTTCCAATGGATTTAGTTCTTGATGAACTTGGTATTACCTAGAAAAGCTAAAATGGATGTATTTATTAATACTGAGGGAAGAGGGAAAAATTTCTGAAGTCTACACACAGAACATGCACCAACTGAGAACTGGTCTCACCAGTATGCTACCAGACTCTGCATGCTAGCAGGAATACTGTCAGTGTACCAACAGATTACTTCTTGTGCTGGATGTGAATGTGTGGCAATTGTCTCACTCCTTACAGAGGCTACAACTTACTATCAACCTAACAAAAATAGAATTACACTAATGAAACTGCATCTTGAGCCATACAATTAATTTTATTAAGACCCTCAACTGACACTTGTATGCCAATCAGTCAAAACCATTCAGTGGTTATAACTTGTATTCTTATTGAAATCTTCAGAGCAGATTTTTAACTCTAAGTCACTAGCACCTGCTTTATTTCTTCCAACAGTGGCTTTAAACCAACCTCACTTTAAGAAGCTTCTACACTTAAATTTCATGTCTTGTATTTATTCAAGCCATAAACCATTCTTTCAGAGAGTTCCTTGTTCCTAGTGTATATAAGACAAGGCCTTCTTGTCTGGTTTAGAACTCTTGGTTGATATAACATCACATTCAAAAGCATATCATAACTGAGCTCTGAAACACATTTATTAGGAAGCAAATCTAAATCATGAACACCTCTTCCTTTGTCAAATTTGTTCTAGTAAACAAACAGAAAAGGATCAAAACCACCTTCCACTAGTCATCTTGAAACCATTTCCAGGGTTTTGGCTCCTCATAACATTTCTTTTCAGTTAAAACAATAAAGAAGTCTCCTCTGAATCCGTATTACGTGTTTATGTTTCTTTGATTGACTGAAAACCTATTTATGTTCTGACCTCTCACATAACATAAAATGAATTTTCTCATCTGGACTGAAATGAACAAAATAATCATCTGTCTCAAAGATTTTGATGCATTCTCACAAGGACTGTGCCACAGCTGTTTATTAAGGTCTTCATTATAACTTGGCTTATACTTGGGAGTTACAAAGATGACTAATGCATTAAATGCTCTGCAGTTATGACTGCTTTAATAAATACAAACTGAAGGTGCTATGCAGAAGACACAATGCCTTACACAGGATGCTTGCCACTCACTGAAAAGCACTACCTACACATTTTTCATCCAGAGAATCATTTAATACTCAGTTCTGCTTGAAACTTGCTTTTCCTTTTCAACAGAAGAAAGTCTCAGAAGTGTCCCTATTTTTAACAGACCAATATAAATAGCTTCCAATTTTCATTATGTCCTCATTTAAGAACAGTGCATAGTTATGAAAATAGGAAAGAAGATAAACACTGTTTGTACCAAAGTGCAAACAGGCAACAGAATTTTAAACAGCTCCTATCTAAGGCCTGTTTTATTAAAATCAAACATCAATTACAATAATCTTTCTATTGTGGCAGCTACTATTTAAATATTTAGACATGTTGCAGCCTTACCAAACCCTCTGAATAGAAAAAATACTTCCCAAAGACCCATGAGCAAGTCTACTTTTTTCAGACAGACTGTGGTCCAGTTCTATACTGTCACAATAGCCCTAGACTTTTGTGCTTGATTTTATTATTTTAGGACTCAAGCTTATTTTTTAAAAAAAAGGTCTACTCTCTGAAAAAGTGAATTTCAGCTATTACTAAGTAACTGCCAGGCACCAGTCTACAGAACAGAAACTTCTCATGCAGAACTGAAAGATTAATCAAAGATTTAAAGTAGGATATCAAATATTTTAGACAAATTACAACCCAAAAAATAATATCAAAATGGAGTAAAATAGAAGTAATGAAAAAAGATACACAAGTGGTCAATTTACATTCAAAGTTAATTCCATCTAAAAGGAATCCACCTAAATTCCACCTGAAAAGAATTCAAGAATCTCAGCTATGCAAAAAGGCTGAGAGAGCTGGGATTGTTTAGCCTACAGGAGAAAAGGCTCAGGGGCATAAATCTCATCAATGCATACAAATACCTGAAGGGAGGATGCAAGGAAGGAGTCAGGCTCCTTTGTGTGGTGCCCAGTGGCAGGACAAGAGGCAATGGGCATGAAGTGAAAAACAAGAAGGTTCCTCTGAACATCACAAAACTTTCGGGTTTTTTTCCCCAACCCTAGCATAAGCTACTCAGGGAGATTGTGGAGTTTCCACCCTTGGAGATATCCAAAAGCCATCTGGACATGGTTCTGGGCAACCTGCTCTAAGTGGCCCTGTTTGAGCTGCAGGGTCATACCAGATGACCTCCAGAGGTGCTTTTCAACCTCAACTGCTTTGGGAATTATTAGTTTTTCACATGAGAAGCTAAAAGAATAAACACACACAAACATGACAGATCAAATAATTAGGAAGCAGTGTTGACCACAGTATTTTTATGGCTACATCAATTAATGACTTAATTGGCAAACAGCAACACAATTCTAACTAAAATAGTAACTAAGCTTTAAAGGAGAAAGGGAGGGGGAACCCCTCAATTTAATACTAGTTAATTGTTATTAAACTGATTCCCCAGTTCTAGAGGCTATTTTACAGAAACAATTCCACTGGAAGCCAAGCACCTGGAGAAAAGAAAGAACACAGCCCACTACGTATTTCGTTCAATTAAAAATGGTAACTGGAATGCACTAGGAATTTCCACATCACCTCACAGTGTTTCAAGGTCTACACACATGGATCCACATACACAGTTCAGAAGTTTTAATTACTTTTGAAACTACCCAGTGACTTGAAACCAAAACAATAAAAGACCTGCCAAAACCCTCACTAATGTCACTGAAGTTCATATTACAAAAATGAAAACAGTTAACATTACCAAAATGGGAAGCAGAAGAGTCCTGTGTTATGTGATACACAGAGTAACTGGTTTGATGTTTTTCAGCAACTGACCGGTGTGTACAACTTTACAACCAAGCTACATGTACTGTAGCTAGGATGAGTCCTACTGAGTATCAGAATAAATGTGTGCTTGTCTACAATCCCACTGAACTCTGTCAAAAGTGAAAATGAATGTTGAAGCAAGTCTTTGAACTTCATCAACAACTTGGCCTTTGTGCTGTTATTAATGAATAAGGTGGGCGACAAGGATGTGAATTTCAAAACTAAATTAGCTGCCTAATCCTTTCCTCTGTTAAAATCTGGCTCTCCTAAGTGCCAAATATGACATCTGCTTTGCCTCATGCATGAATTTAAAATAAAATTATTTTTTTAGCTAATTCATAGCACATTGAGGAATGAGTTCCAAAAACCACAATGCTAGTCAAAGAGCAATGGCATCACGATAGTTTTGGTGACAGTATTTTTGTGAAACATTTAAGCAAAGCAAAAGATAAACACACATCTCAGAAATTAAGAAGTATTAGATAATTTCCAATTGCCAATATAGGTAATATTACTTCAAAATAAAGAATTTACTTTCAGTCCTGAGTAACACAAAGGTTTTACTTTGTGATAAATTTCCTGGTTATTTTTTTACTCAATATAATAAAAAATTTCTGCTTTCTTCTTATAAGTAAAAAGTATGTCACATACCTGTTGTGTGTTTCTTTGTGACTGTAAACTGGACTGCAGCCTTCTCAACAGGGGAACACCATTCCTAGACAGTCTTTTAAGCAACCAGTAACTGTGCACTCGTTCAACGAAATGCTTCTTCCGCTGAATGGCCACCTGATTCATAATCTTATTTAATCTAAAACATGGAAAAACTGATATTGTATTTTTCACAGCAAAGCATAACACATATTTGTCTATGGAAATTAAATATCAGATATACATGAACACATAACGAAACAACAGCAGTATTCATAGCATTGCTAGTTTCTTTCAATAACTTCCAGTAAAATTATTTCTGAGCAGTACATTACAATCAAATACATCTGCTTGACACTACAGTTTCTACCAAATACATTAAGGTACTTTGATAAAGCTCAAGGGCATCAATTTTTTCATTATCATTATTTGAAGAGTAATCCTAGATTAGGGTTGAGAATAGAGCTTTATGTGCATTCCAGAATAACTGTCCTATTGAAAATAAAATCAGAAATAAAGCTATAAATCCCTATAGAAGTCTTCAGATCATTTGTTGCCATCTTCACAAAGAATTAGACATTTATTTTAAAGACAGCATGTCTTCAAACTTCTTACATAAACACATGCAACAAAAGGCTTGTATTACTCATCTAATGATATTAAATTTTTGGCAAATAAATCAAACAAAATGTTAAATACAAGAACAGTTATTTTGCCCCACACATACAATGAAAATAGCTGCACGGAATAGATACAAATGAGGATGATACAAAGTCAATCAAATTATCTTGATCAAGATCCAACAGTGTTTTCTCCAAAGTTGCTTTTTAACAAACGCTAATACAGTTTGGATATACTTGCTCATAAACACTCTAGGAAAGTGCTATGTGAACATCACACACAACAATATTGACTCCTGTTTTGCAAAGAATGACATGCTAAAACATGTCTCACACATGATACTGGCCTCAGCCTCTCAAACTTACATTCAAAACACAGTTTATCTGAAACAGAACTTCAACTCTCTGTCCCTACAGTATAATAAAATCATGGCAAAACAAGAGTTTTTAAAAAAGTGAATGGTTTTAGAGTGAAAAGATTTTCTCTCTGTAAGATAATGAAGGTATTTATTACTGATGGCAGACCTTGCAAAATTGACACAAGATGCCCCAAGGCACCAACCACCCATAATCTTATAGAGACAGCTCATTCATTTAGGGGTAGGAGTAAGCTGGAGAGAGCTAGATGTAAAACAGTTACAGAAAGGATAATAACAATGAACAGAAATCTCTTAATTCTTCACTGAGTATATTACTACCCACAGCAAAACTCTACAATCAATAGTTTATCAGATTCTCCAACAAAATGTAATACCAAACCAGGCAAACATTAATTCAAGAAGTGTCTGATTTGTAGAGCAGGATCATGAGACATTTAAACACAAATCATGAACATAAACACATAATAGTATTTTGCTGCTTTTTCCCTTTCAATATTAGGAATAAAGCAGGTAAGTGATAGAAGAAAAGCAGTCAAATACCTAAACAAAAATGTAAAGTTATAAGTTAACTTTGGGTAAAATGATTTTTAAGATTATCTGGGAAACTTTTCAGACAAACATGTAAGTGAAGCCTACCCTGAGCTCACCAAAGGTCATCTATCCCTGGCTGGGTTTTTTGAGCTGTGGAGGAGGTAAACTGCAATAGGTCTACTCAGTGCTACACTACCTGTAGCTACAAGAGCTTTCAGTCACCACCGGGCAAAGGCAGAGCAAACACAGGTTTTCTTCAAAATACAGTACCATTGTGTCCTTTGTTTCTTCAGTGACATTGTTTTTCAATTAGTAACTAAGCCAGTTAAGCTAAAAATTTTCAAGAATGCTGAACTTAAAGCTAAGCATCTGGAGATGACCTCTGGACTGTCCTGTAACAAGTCTTTCACCAGAGGGCAGACACAAGACTCCACAGAGATTTACTCAATGCACAAGAGATGCGACCAAACTAAACTTCAAACACAACATAATCACAATAATCACAAAGTGCAATCAAAATCAAATAATTACTTTCATGTATCTCTTGGAAACAGTAAAACCTGCTGCACCAAGTGGAAAAAAGCACAGCCAAACACACACCTATTTGAAAAGATCAGAGAATCTTAACGTGAAGAAAGTCGCCTTGGCTTAACGCCCATCAGATGTGGCAAGACCAAGCAAACTTCTTTAACTACAGCTTTAAGTACATTTGCCCATTCATATAACCAACCATTCTATTCATAGATAATTATAACAGTAAAGTGCTAAAATAAGCTTAAGAAAGATGTTCACAGAAGATATTCTCCAATTTTCAAAACAGAAAATAAACAGAAGGTAATTTGGAGCGCAGAAACTACATAATGAGGGGTTGGAAACTACTCCTCTCTGTCCTCCCTCCGAGTAAAACCAGATACCGGCTGTTCTTATTTCATTTAGACCCCACAGTTGGGTAGTGGCAATACACCACCAATCACTCCTTAATTTCTCAACACAGAGGTCAGAGACTCTTCACGTGGCAAATCTCTACAGAGCCTCTACACTACCAGCATACTGATATAACAAGGATGCTGCATCTGCTGTTAGACCCTAAAAACCCACTAACTGTATCAGTGCTTTAAATCATCTTTTAGCTTAGTCTGGTATTTCCAGGTAGATTTTTACTGCCCCAAACACCTTTAATTTTGACAGGAAATACAAGTGTTTTGGGGAAACGAGACACTACTTTTGTGCTGCTGGAGAACCCTAGAAGTAGCACAGACTGGGTACTGATTTTGAATCCCCCACTCTTAAAGGAGTTTGCTGCACATTCCACTTCCTGTTTTAATTTTTTCCTGAGAGACAAACAAAAAGAAGAGCAATATATATATA
>NW_008663012.1:0-3440 GCF_000695815.1 Acanthisitta chloris
CACCAGAACTGCACACAGTATTCCAGGTGGGGTCTCACAAGAGCAGAGTAGAGGGGAAGAATCACCTCTTTTGACCTGCTGCCCATACCCCTATTGATGCAGCTCAGGATTAGATTGGCTTTGATTGTGCTAGTGCACACTGCCAGCTCATTTTGAGTTTCTCATCTACTGTCACTCCCAAGTCTTTCTCCTCATTGCTGGTATCAATTATTTCCTGTAGGTGCGCCTGGGATTGCCATGGCCCAGATGTAGGATCCTGCACTTCATTTTGTTGAACTACATTGGCCAACCTCTCAAGTCTGTCAAGGTCCCTCTGAATGGCATTTCTTCCCTCCAATGTGTCAACTACACACAGCTTGGTGTCATTGGCAAACTTGCTGAGGGTGCACTCCATCCCACTTTCCATGTTGCTGACAAACATGTTAAATAGTGTTGTTCCCAATACTGACGTCTAAGGAAGAATGGCTTCAAATTGCATGGAATTGCGAGGAGGGAAAGAAAAACCCTCTGTGTGCAACTCTCCAGCCAGTTCTTTATCCACCAAGTGGTCCACCTATCAAATCCATGTTTCTCCAATTAGAGACAAGGATGTTGTGTGGGACAGGGTCAAATGCCTTGCACAGGTCCAAGTAGGTCACTTGCTCTGCCCCTGTCCACAAATTCAGTGGCTCCATCATAGAAGACCACCAAATTTGTCAGGCATTACACGCCTCTGGTAAAGCCATGCTGGTTTATACCAACCACTTCTAATGCCTAAGCATAGCTTCCAGGAGAATCTGCTCCTTGAGCTTGCCAGACAGAGATGAGACTGACTGGTCTATAGTTCCCTGGTCCTTCTACTTTCCTCTTTTTAAAAGTGAGGGTTATATTTTCATTTTTCTAGTCAGCAGGGACTTCACCTGACTGACACAATGTAAAAAAAATTATAGATAGTTGCTTAGCCACTACATCAGGCAGTTCCATCGGGACCCAAGGATGAAGCTCATCAGGCTCCATGGACTTATGCACATTCAGGTTCCTGAGATGATTTTGACACTGATCCTCTTCTACAGTGGGTTTAGGGATTTCATTCTCCCAGTCTGCACCTTTATCTTTCTTGTTCTGGTCAGAGTGGCTAGAGCACTTGGAGCTGAAGACTGAGGAAAAGAAGTCACTGAGACTCTCAGTCTTTCCTATATCCAGGGTAGCCAGTTCTCCTGTTTCCTTCTAGAGAGGGCCCACATTATCCCTAGCTTTCCTTTTACATGCATGCTATTAAATTAATTATGTAGGGATAGCCACCCACTCTTTGCTGCAAGAACTGGAAAGAGACACCAGAAATTCCAGTCCTCAGTTCAGTTCAGAGCACAATAGAGAGTTTATCATAGGATCATATGTTTTTCCTCTAGACCCTTCTATATATTTGTAATTTATACTAAATATGGGGTTGCATTGGAAAAGACATTCAATGTCCATCTAGTCCAAACCCTCTGCTCTGGTCTGGGATATATTTCACTAGAACAGATTGTTGAAAGCTCTGTTCAACCTGACTTTGAATGCTGCCAATGATACAGCATCCATATCTTCTCCAGGCACCCTGTTTCAGCACCTCACCACCTTCTTTATAAAAAACATTACTTCTGTATACCCATTCTACATTTACTGTCTTCTAGTATAGAGTCATTGTACCTTACTCTGTCACTACATGCCTTGATGAAGAGTCTTTCTGCAGCTTTCTTTTAAGGCTCCTTTACATATGAAACATCTGAAATGAAGTCTCTCTGGAGCTTTCCTGATCCCATCCCTATACATCTGAGCATCATCCTGGTATTTTTCCCAGGACGCAAGTCTCTGGTTCCACTACCTATTACTTTTCTTCTACACTTCAGTTTGACCGGAAGGTACTCAGCGATGCTGGCCTGCTTTCCCTCTGTAATTTCTTTCATGTAGGAATTGAGAAATCTTGCACTGTAAGAATAATGTCATTAAAAATCTGCCACCTTCTTAATCCCTGAAAGTAGTTTACTGAGGATCCCATCCACTAATTCCATAAATGACTGAAAATGCATTCTCCTAAAATTTTTGATCACTGCAGGTTTTTCTTCAACAGTTATTATGGATGACTTGATGACTGCTTATGTGTAGCAAATTTTAACTCATCAAGAATGCACAAAGGAAGAGACACAGTCATCAAACAATTAATAAAGCCTCAGTTTTGAACAAAAATCTTGATGTACATGAGTATACTTTCATATATAAATATAATTTTTCTAGGTTTATGTGTTTGGGATAAGTTTTCACTTGCACTGTATATGTTTCTCAGTTTCTGGTTCTCAGGTTCCTTCTTCAGTAAACGAATTTATTTTTATCAGTTCTTGTCTGACTAATTTCTTAAGAAAACTCATTGTAAAGATGTAATTAATTTCTTATCAAAGTCAATTTATTTTGCCTTTTTTTTTAAGGTTTCACTCAGTTTATCTTCTGTAAAGGTACTGCAACTGAATTTATGTGCTATCTATTTGTGAGAAAAGAAAATTGGGTTCTAACTGCTAAGTGGTTACATTTGGATAACATCATATATGAAAAGAAAGAGTCTGGGGAAATATGAAGGAAGAAAGAACTGCTTCATGTTTCATGTTAAAATAATTTCATTCCTCTTATTCATATTTTTCCCCAACATTCCTGTAACTTGTTTCATATTAAATTTATGTAATCCACTATTTACCTGTAGGTGTTTCTGAGTTTTAACAAGTAAGGTTTGGAGTACAAGTAAATGAAAATAATTTCACATAAAATGGACTACTTCCAGCTGCTATGAAGAAGAAAAGTTTCTTTGCTTCTGCTTCTTAAATTAAGCATAGGAAAAAGGCTTATCATTCAGAAAATCAGTCATTAACTTTACTCATAAAGGAATAAAAAAATAAGAAAATATTAGCAAATTAATTTACAAAAAACCCAATTGTGTTGGAATAAAAGAAGCTTCACTGAATCTCTGTAAAGGTCAAAGAACCCAGGAGAAAACAAACCAGAAAAGAACCTTAATTGCAGAGCTTAGGTTAGAATTAAGTGTTATGCTGGGAACAAGGAATTTGAAAAATGACTTGGAGAAATAAAAAGGTATAAATTTGAGAATCCAGGGAGACTGTAAGGGTTAATGAGACTCATGTTGGGGATTTGTCAAACAGTACATTCCTACTTGAATGAAATGGATAGCAATTAAGAATGTGAATGTCATTAAATATCTAAATGGAAAAGAGGAATAATTTACTTTGACATACATTATTTGCAGATTGGCCTAAAGATCATGAACACCTTGAGAGTAGAAAGATTAAGTCCACATCCATTGTACTATTATGATAGTTTTGCATTCTCCCTTTTTTACTGAATAGAAATGCATCAGTTCATCTGGCAGTCAATTGCTTGATGCATATGGAAGGCCAATGGCTGCTGGACCTGCTGCT
>NW_008663012.1:3478-4058 GCF_000695815.1 Acanthisitta chloris
TCTCTTTTGTTATTGACCCACAGATAGCTTTAGGCCCAGATGCCAACAGTAACACTTGTTGCTGGTAGCTCGCCATAAAGCCACGTGCAACTTTTGGAAGTATTACAGAGCTCCAGGCATCCACTTGTTGCCTTCTTTGCATGACTACTTGTCTTTGAAAGAATCTTTCTTGTGGAGAAGTCAGTAAGGAGCATTTGGAATTTGGCCATTTATCATATAAAAGCCTTGAGGAAAGATTCCAAAAACTAGCAGAAGATACCAGATGCTGAAAGGAATAAAAACTGACAGAAGTGAGGAAAGATGGTGAATTCTGCAGCTTCATTCTTTTCAATAATAGCTGATAAAATATCAGTAGTATTTTAGTATTAAATTCCTTTGTAACTGGAGTCTGCATTACTTAAAGCATGGGACATGCTGCTGCAAGGATGACCATTCATGAGACTGAATAGAGAGGGTGGACAGCAAAATGTAAAAGTTCACATATAGGTATATATTTGCATGGCAAAATGAATAATGAAAGAAAGTAATATAAAATAAATAAATCAGATTAAGAAGTGTGTCGTGGTTTAACCTCAGCCAG
>NW_008663013.1:0-2261 GCF_000695815.1 Acanthisitta chloris
CATCATGTGATCACTGAAAATATACTAAAATAAGAACCTGTAAGAGTCTGGTCATGTTTCTCCTAGAAAAACAACTCCAATTCCTCATATTTGAGTTTCTATTAGAAGACCCTTATATAAAAGATATTCCATTAAATTACTTTCATTGTAACAATTTTAAAAAATAAAGGTTATTCAGTAAAGTGAGAACACAATTTAAAAATGTCACTTTCTACTTCAAAAAAAAATGCTTAATTTTGGGGGGGAGGGAAGGTTTCAAAATACAAATTAATGACTAAAACTTAGTCTGAATTAATCTCCATTCTCATAGATTTCAATGCTTAAAATTGAATCCTGTCCATACTTTCATGTGCAACTCTTGTTGGAAAAATAAGGAAGAATCAGGTATGGATTCCTGTGACTAAAGTACTAGAGCTTATATTTTTATTTGTGGATGGAATTTGAGGTTGCAGTATGTAATCATAGAGACTATTCCACCACAGATGGCATAATTTAGGGAAAACCCAAAGAAAAACATTTTTGTGTAGATCTATCCTAAGAGTCATCAGGTGTAATTAAGTTTTGCTTGTTCCATATTCACATATACCTAGCATATAATAAATTTCTTCAGATAGATTTCAGTGGAGGAGAGGGAAGAAAAAAGTCACAAGCTCATCTGAGCAGAACACTATAAATTTTTAGGTTTTATATATCATAGAATCATAGACTGGTTTGGGTTGGAAGGAACCTCAAAGATCATCCAGTTCCAAACCCTCTGCCATGGGTAGGGACACCTTCCACTAGACCAGGTTGCTCCAAGCCTCATCCAACCCAGCCTTGAAAACTCCCAGGGATGGGGAAACCACAACTTCTCTGGACAATATGCGCCAGTGCCTCACCACTCTCACAGTAAAGAACACACACACACACACATACACACATATATAAATATACATGCACACACATATACATACACACACAGAAGACACTAGTTCTCAGACACTGGTACAAGTGACATTTGCCACCACAGACCAGTAGTAACAGTACTATGTGTCTTCAGACCTTCTGTTTAAGCAGGAAATTGCAAAGAGGAAAGCATGAAAGCCAATGTCTGAGCCATCAGCTTGTACATACCCCAAAGGCTGATATTGTTTATTCTCATACTATTTAAGAAGAAATATTGAGCCATTAATAACACCAAAGGTAAATAAAACTGATAATTTCAGGACAGGAAAAAAATGCTGAAAAGGCTCATTAAACTAAATGAGTTAGCACACCTGCCTGTATCAGCTGGAACAGGTTCCATAAGGAAACAGCCCAAAGCACAGGTAAGGGAATGCCATTCCCTCTGATTGGCATCAGGGAGTCAGTCCTTGTGTCGATAAATACATCATTAGCTCAACCTCACACAATGAGATATAGCAAGCTGTGCTACCAAACAAATGTACCACAGTAAAAGGGAAGCACTGAGTTCTTCTCGAAGCTTAAAAAGTAGTTTTATAGCTTTTCCTCAAAGTAATTGTCATTAATGGTTAACTGAGCCTATCCCCCTCGGCTGCTGAGCGAAGCCTTTGCAAGGCACAATGGCAGCGGGTGGCTTTAGGCCAGGGGAATCTCCTGCCGTTTCTGGAGAGCTGGTGACAGCAGCACAGCTGATTTTATGCAAGATATTTGCATTTCTTCTGTGCTAACAGTTTACTTTTAATGTTAGGGAAATCAAACATTGCAAGACAGAATAATCAAGCCACATTTTCCTAAGTAAGGAACTCAGTTAATTACCCTTTTCCACAGGGTTGAATACAGTGGTATCTCAGATACCTTTGTAAAACAAGAGAACATAAGCAATAATTTAAAACAAGTGAATATTTCAAATATACCTATCTTACATGTCAACTGGTGGGAAATTGATAATACAATTGGTGGGATATTTTTTCAAACTGTGAAGATTACCACTTAAGGCAGTGAAACAGTTCTCCTATATTGATAATAAGGGGGGAAAAGTTTCACTTAGCAAAGTTGGAACATTTTCCTACAAGTTATCTTTGACTCCATGTAAGTACTGATGGCAATATGCTCCAGAATCTTCTCTCAAATAACATGAAACAATCAAGATAAATTATTTTTCTGCACTACAAAAGCAAAATAGAAGATGTCAGCTCCTTCTTTGTATTCCACAAGCTGCTCATCTGGAAGATCTGATAGGAAGAATTTCCTTTTAATTAGTAAGAGAGAAATGTTAATATGAATCTGCTGTAATTACACAGGATAAAAATCTATCCATC
>NW_008663013.1:2291-20035 GCF_000695815.1 Acanthisitta chloris
TATGAATATATTTAGTCTACTCTGAGAGTCATCTTAAAAGGCAAACTATTCTGATAAAGACTAATATAGTCTCCATGTCATATAGAGGACAACATGTAGCAGAAGGAGAAGCAAAAATGAGTACAGCAATCATTGTGATTGCATGTGCATATGTTTTGCATCCAACATTTTTTTCTGCCTTATAATACTGAAACGTGCCCATTCTGTCTTCATATGCTATACTCCTCTTCAAAAAAACCAATAAAACCAGTAAGAAGAATAATCAAGGAATTTAACTTGCAGACGTGGTACAAACCCTTGCCATGCAAGAAGAAAAACTTATTAAATCCATTTAATGATAAAATAGAACTATATTAATTAATTAGGCAGCAGATTTTTTAAGCAACAGAGAAATTAGGCCTCTGTATACTTCACTAATTAAGGTATAGTAAAAATCCCCACACTTAGTTCATAAAACTGGACATCCAACATTGTTTCTAGACTAAAATACTAGGTAAATAGCAAAGTAATTTTAGTAGAAAAGGGTATAAATGTGCCACAAAAGGGAATGGTATCTAGTCTCAATATTTCCATTTCATTTGATAGTTTGTTGCATGCTACTTGTGTTGACTTGAAGGAGTTATGCTGGATGGAAACCTTTATACTTGGGCTATTAAAAACATGCTTCAGAAAAAACCCAGACTCCACTGCTTACAATCCATCTAGCTTCTGAATAAGGAGACTGAGTAGTTTGCTGTGACTACATTCTTGCAGAGAATTCTAATAACACTCCTTAACTACTGGGATCAAAACTACCAACGTTGGTTTGAATTCATAGTGTGAACATGCTTACCTCCGGATATATAGTGAATAAAATACCCAATAAAATAAGACCCATGTCATAGCTCAATACCAACTAAAGTCAAACAAGCTTAGCTGAATCTTATCCACTAGTTTCTATTAAAACAGCCCAAAGCAAGCCAGCTATAATAACCAGAACTGCATTATTTTGTTATTTTAGTATGTTGAAAAAGTAAATAGAATGATAGGAGATGAACACATCCTCTGCTTTCATTATGTTCTTCAAATCCCACTTATGAAAGAGTAAATCTTCCCATAGTAAAATCCATTGAATAGTCAGATTGTGCAAACATCAACAATTCATTAGGTCCTGTATCCTGCCCTTGTAAGGATTATACCTCCATCCTCTGCTGAGCACTCAACTGACATAATAGAATATACATGGTAAAATAAACATATAGTAAAAGGGGAAAATTCAAATATCATAGTGTTTGATAAGACAAATTTGGTGAAGCTTGCAAGGATTGCTGTGTGGAAACGACTGAACTGTCATAATCATGACCATATGTTACAAATGTACAATGTGTGGATAGATGAAAAGAGAAAATAAAAACAAATACTGACCTTATCTCAAATGATTCTAAAGAGGAGTGACATTACCACCAGTAAAGCAGTCAGGGATTTGCAATGACAACAAACAAAACCCCCCTCATATCAATGAGAAAATAATAGACCAAAGCAAACAGAATTATTGTTCCTGTTCTTGTATAGCTTGACTTAATTTTCAACTATACCTGATGACTTTCTGATGTCTAGGACATGACATTCTGTATTTTGTAGTGCATGCTTGAATTTAGAGGAACGTGTTATGCCTAAAATGTTCTAACACAACTATAGAAACACATTTGTGTTGCCTTTACTTCTTTTGGAAATGGAAGCTGTCCACAGTGTGCTTTGTTAGAGAATGGAGAACTCCAATGGAAGAGTTTCAGAAAACCTTAAGAAATATCCTTGCAAATTCTTAAGCAGACTTCGAAAGATCTCAGCTTGATGAATGTAGGAACTTTCTTGGCAACAGGTCTAATTATGGAGAGTTTATTACCAGAAAAAGCAGATACAGAAATGATGGCAAATAGCAAGTTCATCAACAACTCCTGAAAGATGTTCTCATTTTACACTAATAGACAGGAAATACTACACAGAAATAACGGCAAGAATCCAACCCTGAGAAGCAAAGAATTTCTGTGCAAATCATAAAGTTAGAAATTTGTGAAGTGATTAAAAATAAAATTTTTGCTATGTGGCAGTGGTGTGTGTATCATATGAACACTGGTTTAATTATACAGGAGGAGGAACAGTAGCACTGGGAAGGAAGAGAACACGATGTCAAGAATATAACTGCTATCTGTGCAGTATATTTTCACTGTCTCTTTCAACTAGTCTTTTGTCATCCAGTGGAACCAAGAGTCAGTCTCCAGATGGATCAGCCAACAGGTACATGCGACAGGAGCACAGGGAAGGATCAATACATATGTGTGTTAAAGGTGCAAGTCAATCTGTGTGGGCAACTCATGCCAATGCACTGCTCTGTGTGCTCAGTGTGCCTTTGGTAGCTATGGGCTGGGCCTCACTGTTTCTCAAGTTTAGTGTCTTAAGTGAATTGCTCTAAGAGTTATTGTCCCTCCCTCTCAATTTTCAGAAATAAGTCAGACCCTATTTTTACATTAAGATTTGGTTCACTGAAACTCTAGAACAGTTGGACAAGGTAAGAGAAAACACATATTTGGGACAATTTCTCTTCAAAAAAGATAGCACATTTTTCTTTTCAAAATTATTTTCAACTAAACAGTTTTCATCCTTCATCCATGTAAAATAATAAATCATGATTCATATTTTTGTTGTCCTGGTTATGTACATAATTAAATAAATCAGATGAAAAAGCAAAAAGGAATAATCTAGATTAACCCAAATGGAGAGTTTGGTGTTTTAGGATGTAGGAAACAGCATTTGATCATTTCTATACCACCAATGAAGGAATATATTCGATTTTTTTCTAGATTTTTTGAGTTTTGCATTTCAGCTCCAAATACTCAAAAATTGTGCTGATTTTACTTTTTCATTTGTCCTTCTTTGATATTTCAAAATTACACCCATTTTTAATATAATTTCTTTTTTATGAACACTTCCTTCAGTACATACCATAGTACATTTCTTTTCATGGGATCTTATACAGGAAGACAGCAATGATCCTCACCTCCTCCCAGCTCATTCCAGTAGCTTACTCATATTACAGTGCTCCACAACTATGAAATTTAAATAGTCTCAGGGTTGCTTTTCAATATCTATGGCAGCTACTAATAGTCTTTTGAAACTGTGCTGCTCCACAGAGTTTCTTGTCCTCCTATACACAAAGATGACAGCTCTTGTTATCTCTCTCACAATTCTCATTTATCATAAATCTTACTCTGAGGTGATGAACTGAGGACCTCATATTTGATTTTGATTTTAAATAGGAATTTCGTGATTGTGAAATTCTGTGAAAAATTGGAAAATGAAAATGTGGATTTGTTGGAGTGGGATCCGGACTCGGAGTAACGATGAGTCTCAATATGAGTATGGTCGTTCTCCTTTATTCTTAGTGCTTACGAGATATATATAGATATTCACACAGTGTACGCGAACGCAGTGGATACATGATTGGTTTATTGCCCTTGTACAAGTGTCCAGGGCAAACTTATGATTGGTGCAAGCAGGTGTCTGTCCACACTCCGGGGCTTTCCCAGGAATTCCAAGGAACCTGTTGACACTGGACCCAGAGCCGGTCGGGGCCAGTTCTGCCAAGCAGAGCTCTCTCCTTATCAGCAGGTTCAAGGCTCGGTCACAGCTGCTGTAGGCCTTACACCACACTAGAAGCTGGGTTGTCAGCTGCAAGGAAATCATGTCCCTTTTCACACAGCCATTCCTCCACATGGATTGAGCAAAAACTTTAAGGAATATTCAAGTATTCAGAGTGAATATTTTTTATTAACAGTTCTGATTCAAAGCTCATCTCATAGCTTTTAAGATCGAAGTCATTATTTTTGAATGTTTACAGTATACAATTTTTATCTACATATAAATAAATATGAACCCCATGTCAGATAAATATGGTCTGGATTTAGTTGTTTAGCCTAAGACTCCTTTTATAGCTAAAATTACAAGGCAATATTTGTTTCACAAAAGAGATGTGTAGGAATCAGAGCCCATACTTTACTAGATGTATGTACGATAACCTGAGAAGGAATATTGCTGGTGTGCCACATCTCCCACACCCACTCACTTCTCATCTACCCTTCTTCAGTATATTTGTTGATACACATGTTACATCTAGACTTCTCATTTGTTCTTCAAAGCATAATTGCAAAGCTGAGGAAAAGAAATAAAAAATAATAGCAAAGCTCCATATGCAGCAATTCAATGCCTAGCAACCTCTGATAGACTGAAGGAAAAAAAATCACAAATTATCTGCAAGAGGCAGTTGGAACAAGGGCTTGGGGTAAACAGACACACAAACAACATGTCAGCCATGATAAAGAGTGTAAATTTGAACAGATGTCACTTCCAGAGCAGCAGCAGGCAGATTAAACAAAATTGGCTTTGGATGAAATCCAAGGAAGAGTGAGAAAATATGACGCTTTTGCCCTGAGCACTTACAGAAATCTAGTCTCCAGAATCGCTTTTCTTTAGTAATCATAATTGAACTGGGCTAAAAATAGGAAGACACTTTAAGAAAGCCGGTTTAAAATAAATACATTCATTACACATAAATATTGGTCTGTGAATGCTTCATTTTCAGGTAAAAAGAACAAAAAGTCCTGTCTGCTATCAAAAAAAAAAAAAAAGCTAAATAAGTAGCCTTCAAGTTATAATCATTTACAGTAACAGAGATTTCACCAACATGCTACTAGTGCTTAATGAATCTAAGCCAAATCTCTGAAACAAAACATAATGTTGCAACACTCCAAATTAAATCATAGTAGTTGTAAAGTTTTGCTGTACTTATTGTTTCTTGAATAATTCTGTTTATTAGTGTTTTGAGCACGTATGTTTTAAATTACTGTTTGTTATTACTTGCATATATCAGTTTATCATACCTGAAGTACCCCGGCAGAAATAGAGAAAATATAGGACTCCTGAAAACCTGAGTCAAGAAATATCTATTTGGATTTTCCCTTAAAACATTCTAAACAAATTTTACCATTTATTTATGTTCAGTTACATCATTATTACACCTTTCAGCTCCTGAAAGACTGACCAATTACACCTCTGTCTGTAGCACATAGATTTGTGTGTTGGCTTTTGTTTTGCTTTCTGGGTTTATTTTCCAGGACTTAAATGTCTCCTTGGCTTTGAATGCCAAAAATGAAACAAAATTTTATTCCAGTGGCCATAATTTTAATGAAGACCTCACCAGAAGAGCTCTCATGTATTTGCTTTTTAAGTGTACAATTATTCCATTAATTTCAGATCATAACACTACTAGAAATAAATGCCAATGAATGTCATCTGTCCATGTTTCCACAACCTAGAGTTGAGAAAATTATACCTAAACCTCGTTGATCAATCCATCATCATCATCACCATTATTACCTTTAACTGTTAGAAACAAACAAAAGAGAAAAACATTTTGAGTGATATAAAATGAAGAAAAACATTGCAGATGTAGATTATCAAACCAACTGATTTTTTAATTATTATTTCTGAAAGGAACTCCACCATATGACTCAGGATTACACCTTTAGTTTCTCAAAATAACCCCCTTTCAATATGGCCCACAAAACAGCAGAATTATTTTCATGAAAGCAAAATGAATGACAAATTATTATTTCTCAAATTAATTGATATCAGCTCTCCTAGTTAATACTAAGCTCCATGTGGAAGAGATAAAAAATCACACAGTTTATTTAATATGCACAACAGATGCCATCTCCACACATCTAAGAGCGTTTTCATATTTGTAAGTCAGTATTTCAAGCTGAAACATCACAGGGTTTTTCTAAGTCAATAATACAAGCCTACGAAATTAAAATGCACTACTTGTGTCAAACACAACAAAATCATTGTTTGTTTATTTTTAAGGTGATAATAAAAAAGATTAATGATACTGCTGGATAATGAAACAATCTGCCACCAGGCAAGTTGCAGAATACAGAGTGAAGCTCTAGCAACAATCCTAAGGAAAGCTTCAGCTTCCTCCCAAACACATTAAGAAGTCCCTTTTATTAACAGGTGACATTTTTTGCATTTAAAAGAGTTGATTTTCATGTGGTTCTTAAAGGTCAAACAGTTAATCTACCTCTGTAAGAGAGCGTACTCCTCTGAAGAGATTTCTAGAGGACATCAAATCAATAAGAGTCATCAGAGTCAAAAAGAATAAAACCCTTTCCTGTTCTCAAGGCAAGAGCAGCCCTAAAGAAACTGGGTCCAGCTCATGAAAAAAAGAAATCAGCCATCATGCAGCATTTAAAGCAACAGCCTTTGGAGTAGAACATAGATGTAAAATAATTAATTCTGAAGATAAATCCTGTTCAGTGTGGAACTTGGAAAAGTGTCTATCTCATTATATACATCCCATGTGCCTTGTAAGTGGCAAAAGCAATAAGGGAGTAAAAAGCTGAACTTACCACAGTATGATATACTGGAATCTTCAACAGTGTGTTCTTCAGTTCTCAGTGATGTGGTATAACCCCCCTCTTTTCTGCTGGAGGCAAGAGAGACAAAATGGGAATCCCAATGAGAAAAGGATAGATCTAGCTGTACCTTTAATTTTTGCTCAGCTTATTCAACATCATAAACTTATTTCCTATCTTCCTAAGGAAACTGCCATTTGCCCTACATACAGTGGCTTAAGCAGTTCATTAGGGACACCTCATATGAAAGTAAAATAGCAATTTCTGGAAATTGTGACAAATCATTTCAAAAAGATTTTTGGGTTTGAAAGTCATTGGTCTGGAAGAAAGCTACTTGTGAATGTGCTGTTTTAGAATGGGATTCAAAAGAATTGGTCTTCCATTCCTGGCTCTGACACAACCTTGTACAACAGCTCTTTGTGTCAGTTTCCCATTTAGAACATGATGATAATAACACCCTTTTTTAGTCTTTTCCATAGACCAGGACCTCTTCAAGATAATGACTGTGTCAAGATAGGAACTGCATATATAAATATATACACAAGCATATAAAAGAAAATTAATCTTAATATACTAATCTCACTTAAAGCTACCAGGTATCTCTGCAGCACAAAGGGAACAACTGTAAAAACTAAACTCAAGCTTTGACCTTCATTATATCTGCAAAACACTTATGTGTTTGAAAGGAAGAGAGGGTTGAGAATTACATAGGAATATTGAACCTTCCATGAGAACTGTTGTTTAATGTCGTTCTGCATGTACAGAATCAGCATGGGTTATGATAGCTTTGCTTCTGAAGGAAACTATTTTTAAAAAAGAGAGAAAACACAAGCAAACAGGCTGGGGAAAAAAATGTCAGGGGGTGGTAAGAGGAAAAGTGAACACAAAACAAAAATCCAGTAAAATCTATAACTACAAGACATCATTATATAGACAGTACTAGAGTATAATTGTTTAGTTTGTTGGAAAGTAATTATTCAACCCATAGCAAAACAATACATCTGCTTGGTCTGTATCATGCCTTGAGGAATTCACCTTAGCATTGACATTGTGATTTCTGTCTGAGTTTCACACTGAAGCTATGGTACATACATTTTTAATTTTCAGTCCCATTTCAGCTAATCTAGGATAAATCTCAATGATTACTCGGCCAAGCTTGCTTTCAAAACCAGGAATCAAAAATCCATAGACTAGAGGCTTTGATGCTTTTTGTTTATATGATAACTGCTTTTAATTACCATTTTGTTTGCCAAGTCTCTTCAATGGAATTTAAAATGCAATTATTTTCCACTCAAATACACAGTAATTTGAATTACTTATATTTTTATGTAATTAAGGTAAACCTAATCATTATATATAAAACCTTTTACAACATTTCCTGACAATATATTATTATTATTATTTATTTTTGAATTCTCACTTCATTCATCATTCATTATGAAACTGTTTAGAGGGAGAACACAGTTTGGAAGAAAACTGTGTTTTCCTTTCATGCCTTCCCTCTGCACCCACCCCTTCACATACACAGCATTCCATTAAGTGACTGCAATACACTTCAATACTGCTGCAGAATAAGCCCCAAAGTAGTTACAAGGTTTATAGATACCTGAAACTTGAGCTAACAAATGACTGTGGAAAAGGTGTGGAAGAAAGATATCCCAACTTCCAGACATTTGGAGAAAGAGAGAGCTTGTATTTGACTTTGTTCACAAAAGAAAAGTGAATACATGGTCGTTAATAGAATCCAGCACAGTAAAACAAGTCCATCATGCACAAAATATAGTCCTTTAATTCTAAAATCTTCTAGAAAATTATTTTTCTCTGTTATAAAATTAGTGGCATTCTAACCTGACTTCTTCACAAATGCATTTGCACTGCAAAAGACTAAAAGCTCAAACAGAAAACACAGATTCTCTTCTCCTATGTTTAGTCCAGAGAGGTATTTCAACCCTGTTCTTTGATAATTTTAAGACTTGCCCTTTAGAAAACTTACAGAACTAAAAATTGTGACTGAAAGCACTAATGGATTTAGAATAAATCAAGTTGACACAGCATTTTCCCTTTTCTCATGTTTTAAGCAATCTAGTCCCAGGGTGACATTAAGGGTGCAGTTCCATGAGAATGTAAGTAAATCTAAATTTTGGGCTCTCTCAGTCCTCACCACTCTTCAGCCTCTCTTGGGTATGTACTTTTTGTTCAGTAACCTTGTTGAAATGGCTCACTGTTTGATTGCTAAGATGAGCTGAAGCTGTTCATCCCTCCTGCCTACCTGCAGTGCAGCTCTTTTTCCCTTTCTTTTAGCCATCACTAGCAATCATCAGGCCCTGCAGATGAACCAGACAGAACAGCAGATTCAGCTGAGTGAGTTATACTATGGCTTCCATGGTGGATGAAAAAACAGACTAAATTAGCTACATTATCTATTATGGAAACGGTTGTACAGATCTCAGAATCACAGAATAGTTAGAGTTGGAAGGGATCTCTGAAGATCATCTAGGCCAGCCCACCTGCCAAGACAGGGTCACCTAGAGCACATTACACAACAACACAACTAGGTGGGTTTTGAATGTCTCCAGAGAGGGAGAATCCATGACTCCTCTGGGTAGCCTGCTCCAGTGCTCTGCCACCCTCAATGTAAAGAAGTTCTTCCTCATGTTGAGATACAACTTCTTGTGTTTTTGTTTATGGTCATTACAGCAGGCAGACCCATGGAGCCCACAAAGCAGAGGCACACTGGTAATGTTTTCCTGGTGATGACAGCTGGCAGAGGACTTACATGATGGCAAGAACAGTCCCTGCATGAGCTGCGTCCCTTGTGACCTGCCAAAAGCCACAACAGCAGCTGTAAGGCTTATAGGGTTACTCTCCCAAGGGCCATCTGGCTGCTGTGGGTACGTCAGAGCACATCCTGGCTTACATCCCTCTGTCCCTAGCTTCTCCAGATCATGAAGAGTGTTGGACCATTCTGAGTGTAACAAAATAGAGAGGAAACTGGAAAACAGTGATGCTAAACAGGTTAAGCAATCTGGAACAAGTGCCTCATCCTTCTTCTGCTTTGGATACAGTGTTTGGGGCTCAAATATTATATGTGATTTTATATTTACATAGGGCTTCCATCATAAAAGGAAATAGGCAACAACAGATGTTTGAGAATTTTAACACTAGCAATAATTTACAAAATTATTATAGATGAGACATGACATGAGTTGCACACTATGAAGGAAGGAATGAGATCTATGCCCAGCCTTGGCAATGTTCAAGGCCGGGCTGGATGAGGACTTGAGCAACCTGTTCTAGTGGGGAGATCCCCCTGCCCATGGCAGGGGGTTGGGACTAGATGATCTGTAATGTCCACTCCAGCCCCTAAAAGTCTATGATTCTATGATCTCAGCTAACAAAGCCTGAAAATCAGAAGTGAGTTTAAGCTATGCCTGTGCTAGAGAGAAGGTAGGACCAGCTCATTATAGGAATTTCATATCCAGTTTTGAATTTAAAAGATTGTACTAATTAGTACAGAGTATGGATATTTTTGCAACTGTTAAGAAGGGTAAATCTGACTTGGTAAGAGAGAAGGAGGTAGAGAAATCATATGTATATTTTTATGGGGTAAATTTAGCAATTATATAAATCTATTGTGTGAGCAAACACTGAACTGGATATAGCCAATATATACAGAGACTTGCTGACTGGCTGGCCAGTGGACAACTGAAAAGAAGTTTTAAAAGATCATACTCTCAGAGATAATCTACCATAGAATAAAGTTGCCCAAAACCAAAAGCAATGAGCATGACATGCTTACACAGGCTCCCTAAACCTGACTGCACTCTAATTTCAAGAGGAAATTGAAGAAATCTTTTTCTCTGTGCAGGAAACCATCTTTTTTTTCTTGTGCAGAAAAATCATACAAGTGATTCCAATGGATGAAGAAAAGCCAAAACAGGCAAACATTCATATTTGAAGTGGTAGATAATAACAGGAGAATAAGGCTTTAAAAATTAGTCTACTCACATGGCACCAGTGGAATTGCCCAGAAGACTACAATCTCAATGGTTACCTTTTTCACAGTTTAAAATAGCATGTGCCATAACCTGCATTCACCCTTGAAGACAATTTTACTAAGGAGACAGAAAACTGCCTTTTAAATTGGGGAGATAAGGAAGATCTGAATGGACAACTTTGTTCTAACAGCCCAAAAGTCTCTTCTATTAGTTGTATAAGGCCATAATTGTTGTCATTTTCATACAAAAGCATTATAAAGTTAAAAATATATTTGTGCAATACAAAGAGGGCATGTATTGAAAATTCTGTTTCTATGTCCCAACAGGAATTCTGCAGCAGATGAGATTCAACCATTTCCTCAGTAATCCATTATACTTAAAACAACAGAGAAATCTTAAAAGTTTCAAGCAAGGAATTTAAAAACATTTTGACATGTTATTTTTTCCCAAATGTGCATGTGCATGCAATACCTTTCAGCTTTCACTCCCTCCAACACTTCACAGCAATAGTTTTAGTGTGCTCACTTAAGATGTTTCTTCAAGTTTAAAAGGTTATCAGAGTTCCAGATGTATGTTCTATACTTGAAAAGTTCCCCAGAGTTTTAGAGTTATTACTGGAGCTCATTATATTTTCCATATATATCTCTTAAAGTTTGTGTTAAATTTTAAATAACTAGAATTTTGAAAGGTCAAATAAATAATGAGGTGTGTCACTGCAACAGGAAATATATTCACTATTTTGCCACAAGGTTTTCTAATTCAGTTACTTCTGGAAGAAAATCCTTTGCAGTATTGCCTTGTTGCATTAAATTATCATCATGCTTATCACAACAAAATATAGAATATAAACCCATGTTAGACAGAAGCATAATAAAATCTGTAGTGATGGTTTAGCCATGATAACCTCTTCTCAGAAATTAAAATGTTCTTCAATATTTAAGATTAGTACTTCATCACCACCTACAGCATCATATAGTTTGCTTATTATTGCTTGTTAATTGGTGGCAACAGTGGAGACTGAGGTCTAAGTTCCCTGCCTAAGATTCTAGAGGATGCTAAATTTTTCTGTGTGGGACCACACTGCCTAGAAATTGATATTATCCTCACTTAAAAGGTACTGGTCTTTCTTCCCAGCATCCTGCTCTCCCCCAGCCATTACTGACACACCAGTTGCACTAACACACAACTGGTGCTCCTCCACTGGTGACAGATAGAAAACCAACTGAACCAAAAAAGTCACTTAAATATTTGATCCAGACAGGTAGTACAGAGTTGTGGTGGCTCGTATCCATTGTTTTAATTTCTTCTTCATTATATTACATATTCTCCTATCAGCTAATAAATTTCTTATATTTGCTATACATTTCAAAATTGGCTAGTATGTTTACTAACAGGGAAAAAAAATTGTGAGGAATTTATTATCACTAGCATCTGTTTAGTTTTGTGCATTTTGTGCATACAACTTCAGAAGCTATCTAACCTACTCTTAGTTGCACATTGTTGTCATCGTATAATGCCTTTTTGTACCAGGTATCTGTCAGACCACAAATGAATAGTCAAGCCTAGACATTTTTGAGTATTTTCTTCATTTGCCTCTCTTGAGGAAATCAACCTTTCCCAGCTACAGCTGAACATCTCTTGTACAACTGAAGAGTTGTAGCCCCTTTCACATACTCATGTAGTGTTGCATCACTTGCAGCACTATAGTCCAAAGCTCAAAGCTGAATCCCTAACTAGCCCAAAATTAGGATGTTACAAGTAGGTGACAGAATGCTTTGACACTAAAGTCTAATAATTGAAATCAAGCTTGGAGAAGCCCATGTTCATATCCAAAATGACTTATGTAAGTGTAAGTGAATGTCTGACTATTCATAGTAGGGTCTTGAAACTCCACTCTTGCTCCCCAGGCCTAGAATTAGCAGGTTGGGTATTCTGGGGTATTGTTCCTTTGACTTCCTTGTGAGTTGCTTTACAATTTTGGAAAAGTAATCTGAGCTGAAATTTAGAGATTCTAAATTACAGATTTGATTTCTTCTGTTCACTGGAAGGTTCAGTTAAAAACAATTCTTACCAGTCTCATGTGAATACTTTAATCACTTGGCTAATTATATATTCTGAGGACATCTTTCTCCTTTTGTTGTATAAAATCCAGTCAATCGAGTACACAGACTCATAGGTGAGCCTCATGTTCAACTCCACAAATGGTTTCACAATGTAGAAAGCTCAATACCTGTTTGACCACATTGCTGCAACTCATCCTTTCTATTTTCCTTTTTTCTTCAAGAGTAACTCCCTGTAAAATTATATCAGCGCCTCTTAGTAAATGATCAGCAAGAGACTGAATATTGCATTTGGCTGCATGATATAAGTCAGTAAGCATTTCAACACTATTTAGGAGAAAGTACTGCTTTCAATATTTTTATGTCCATATCTATAAATATATATATATATATACACCTTCAGGAAAAAAAGTCTAGTGATTCTGTGAAAATCTCCACTAGATAACTACTCTTACTTGTGTAGCACCATAACTAAATTATTAAGGTAGTTCTTAACTGAGCATTCAGAGAAAGACTTGAGCAGTAGAAGCTAGAGTCAAATCCAAACCTAAACCTTATTCAAGTTCTTGGTTGTTTGCAATGAAAGGCAAAGCCCTTCAGTTAGAATTTTCAACTCTAACTTTTCAGAGTGTTTAGATACCCTGAACTTGGCATTATCATAAGCCAAATATATGTCAGCTTTTACTATCTATTACTTTTAGCGGAGTCTTACATTTTAGTACTTTCAGTGTCATTGCCTAAACAGTTTAATTGTCATGTAACTTTCAACTTGCTAAAGCTCTCTGGTAGATTTAAAGCTGGAGAACATAAACTTAGCTCAGCTTTATGATCTATTTTTATTATTTTAATAATTCTACATGTGAACATTATTTTATATTTTGTTTCTTTGCCATAATGGTGTCGAAGAGCCTTGAGGCATATTAGAAACATAATAATCAATAACTGAGTTTTATTAAGAGATTGAATTTAGATAGACATGCAAACTGAACATTAATGCACCAACTTATTCTGCTACTCAACTTTCAACATAGATTTATTCAGAAAGATGCTGAGTGCTGCTTTTGTGAAGTTACTACAGTACAGTACAGAAATATGAGGAGGGCCTCAGCAAGGTTGTATTAAGTTAAAAATCCCATACATGTAGCAGAGCATGTCAACTTGCATTGGGAGGGACTGGATAAATCTCTGGCTTAGACCAGCACCATGTTTTGCCTCCAACATAGCATGAACACTCTCCAAAAGAGGTACCAGAACACTGATGAGACCAGATTAGCTGGACTGGTATGAGGACATTTGAGAGAGGAAGAAATGCAGAGAAATTCTCTTTCAGCAAGGGGTCCAAACAGACATACCCCTTCTGGTTTCCAGAAACCTTGCTGATTCTTTTGCCTTCCTTGAGCCTCTCCAGAACCTGCTCTACCACTGTGATAAGACTTTGCCTGTGAGTCATTCTGCTTTGTTGAGGCCACCCTCCTACATCTAGACATTACTATACTAATTTCACAACAGCAAAGAGCTGAGCCTTCAATCAGGCTATCACTCATTGACATAACACATTTAATCACAGAAAAGTTAAAAGCAAATATGCAAAATGGCATTGCCTTTCCTCCACTTTCAAGTCTCAAAAAACCCATGAACAAACTGTCTCACGATACCAGACCTGTCTAAATAGATCTGTATCTCTGGGAGAAAAAGGCTGATGAAAAATAGAAAGACATAAATTGAAATAGATAAATAATGCCCTGGAGAATGTTGATTTTATTTTACAACTAAAGAGATCAAATAATTCCAAGAAATTCAATCAAAAGAAAGGGGTGGCTTGAGCTAACATTCCTTTGACCTTTAAAAGTCTGTGATTAACAAAAACTTCATTAAAAAGTAGAATCAATACCTGAATGCTTATGAGGTGTTTCTAGGCGATCATATTTTAAATTTTTAAGCTAATGTATTCCAAACAATGGTGAATGCATGCTACAGATCTTTGACTCTAAACACATTCAAACCACACTCTCTAGGTCAATCTCTTCATATTATCACTATGTCAGATAAGATGTTAGACACAAAAATAACAGATCATACTATCTAGATAGTGGTGAAATCAGAATGTTTCAAGAAATTCGAAAAAAATTTCAAACATAATTTTCTCAGTAAGGCCACAGTGACATTTCTTTCTGCTGTTGTTCCAATTGAGTTATTTTACCTGCTTAACATCATTATAACAAGCAAATAGATTCACTCACTGAAGGTGTTGTCAAACATTGGAACAGGCTGCCCAGGGCACTGGTGGAGTCATCATTCCTGGAGGGATTTAAAAGGTGTGTAGATGAGGCAGTTGGGGCTGTGGTTTAGTGGTACACTATTGGGTTAACAGTTGAACTTGATGATCTTAGAGGTTTTTCCCAGACTAAATGATTCTATGACTTTGTGATTCTAAATGCATCCATTCAAGTGCAATCACTTGGAATATTTCAAATCCTTTTTTTTCAACTGAGGAAAACCATTACACTCAATGTTAGCAGAGATCTTAAGCAGAGTGATTGGATAGAGAGGTAGAGCTATCTGAAGTTACCTTGTCTGATGTATACTAAAGTTAAGTTTAACTGAATTTTCATAACAAATTCTGTGATATGCTGAATAGTTGCATTAGGTAAGCATAAAGAAATGCTCTTTTTTGTGAGTTCTTGAACATATTACCTGAATATAAGAATTATTCATTGTTTTACTCTATTTGCTTTACATGTTTTTCATAAATAATGTCTCAGTTCCATCTTCAGTGTTCCATCTTTAAGGCACTGTTATGGTATACAATCTGCTGTATTCAATTCATTTTGTCCAATTTTTCACTTCCAGCCTAGAAAACTCCAAGCCAGAGCTCTGACACATCAGTCACACAATCAGCTAAATTAGGCTACTCCAGTTGGTTTAACTGGCAACTTTCAAGCATGCAAAACAAAGCAGCAAGGTTTTAATGGTTTAAAGCCTCCAAAGTGGATCATAATATAAAATGTATTGCTCATCGGCTGGCATAGAAGGCAAGGAATGCCATATGCTTTCAGTTTCATTTGTGGTGTTTATCTTTAATACTAAACCCTAATGCAATACACTTTCTATTACTCTGCCATGTCAATCTTTTTTATGTGTAAGGGGATCAGGAAAACAAGACAATATTGGTTGCAATAGCCACAAGCCAATACAGACTCACTAATTCCAGGGCAGCTGAGAGCTATGGAGTAGTAAATTACTATTCCATGCATGAAATAGAAAATACAGTTAACAATACAGTCAAAATACCTGATTGAATGGCTAGATGTATGCTTAGAGTTAATGTTTAGACAAATCTGGAAACAAAACAGCAATAGGTCAAAAATATGGATGAGCAATTCAAGTTTTAAAGCTTTGGTGCAATAATTAGATCCTGCATATGTAGCGACAGATTAACTAGTATGTGAAGAAGTGAGTTTCCTACAAGACAGCACTGCATTCATAGATTTAGGAGACTACTTTTGCCACTTACAGTAAGGGAGAAATGACAGTGCCTTGGTGACAGTGACTCCTCACATCACAAAGTGAGAAGCTCGCATTTATGAAAAGCCAGACTCCATCTGATCCTACTCAAAGCTTCCCATAACTCCACCAGGTTGCTGGTGCTTTCTTTTATAGTGCTCAAAAGAAAAATATACAAACATCCATGTAGCAAAGGGCAGCAAGGAGCATCTCTGATATCATATTTTAAAAGAAAATATTTAATTCCCCCTACATTATGGATTAACAACACTTCTCATCTTTGAAGTAAACAAAGATGAAGATACAAACACATTAAGGTAAATTTATGAGGATATTTTTGCCCTTAAATAATCTCTTCAGTCACCAGTTTTTTCCTCTTTATAAGTAAGATGGTGGACTACTTGATGACAAGATGTTTTATAAGTACATACACTAGAGTCGCCTTACTGAAGGTGTTACATTGCTGCTCTGTTCCCCTTACTGTTTGTGTAGAATTTGAAGGACTAGTCTTGATTCTATTGCAATCTCTTTTAGTCCTCTGTCTTTCTCTGGACCTGAACTACCCATTGTGAACAAGAAAGATGCTGCAATATGACATGATAAGAGCTCAGAGAAGGCAAATTGCCAGCTGGCCACTGTCCTGAAAACTCTCTGGGAGAACGACAGAAGGCAGCAAGCTGAATTGCTAAAAATCATGGAGCAAGAGAGAAAATGCAGCTTAATAGAGATGCTACAGAAACGAAAGAGGAAACAGAATAAATTGGATAAATTTGATGATCATTGGGGAAATTGTCACTTAAAACCGCACTCAAACTCCAAACTTAAGATGTTCATCTTAGGAAAATCAGGAAAACAGTAATTGTCTGGTAAGGAAATTGGAAAAGACTGTCAACCAGATCAAGTTCTGTGTGTCTGGATGATGGAAAACTGGCATTTATGCAACTGAATTAGGAGAGAAAGAGTTAAAAAGTAAAGCAGATGTTGCTGAAGAGGAGCACATTAATTATCTTCTCAGGAGAATTAAGTCCCTGCAGTCTTAAAACACTTTGAACAGTTTCACTGGGATAAGGTCAGAGAAGCAATTGCTTTGTTCTCAGTTAAAACATAAAATAAAAGAACAAAAATAAAACAAACCCCTCACAAACCAACCAACCAAACCAAACCAGAACCCCTCTGGAAAACATGTATTCTCCAAATTGCCTGCTGTATTTTAAAAAAAGCAATTAGAAATAAATATTAAAATGCAATTAAAATACAAATCTCAACCCTCCTACATATATCTGTGAAGTATTGATCAACTCAATAATTATGTTTTCCAGCTCTGCTTTATAGTTTCTAAATAAAACAACTTCCACAATCTAAATTTTCTTCTTGGTTAGGGGACACATCTGCAGACAAAGATGACTTTCAAAGAATTTCCTAGGGGTGTCCCAGAGAGCTAAAGCTTCCTAGTAAAAGTCTTTGCTTTGATGATTTTAAATAAGACACTGATCTGGTCTTATTCTCGGGGCTCGTGACACAGCATTTTTTGCCAGTTTTACAATCTTCTGTACTTCTAGCTTTAAGACCATTACCTGAGAAAGATTTAACTACATGCGAATGTGCTAAGACACAGATTAAAGTTTAATTAAGCAGATTCATGTTTTTCAGTGACATCCGTGAAGGAACAGTCTGTATAGTTGCTGATCAAATTATGTATATATATTTTTTAATTAAATTTGAAATAGTGCAGC
>NW_008663013.1:20057-29737 GCF_000695815.1 Acanthisitta chloris
ATTTTATTCTTAATCTTAAGGTGACATTATTCAATCCTACACAGCTGAGAAGCCTTGAAAGGTTTTGACTTGCATTAAAAAAATATCTGTGTTTGAATTAAGTTCACTTTCTGGGAAAACATTTCAGTCTTGGTGTAAAATCTTCACAGCAGTAGAATTTATCAAGATTCTTGGCAAATATTTAACAATTAATTGTCTTCACTTAAAAATGTACTTATAGTTTGAATTTATATAAATTCAACTTCTGCCCAAACAGCCAGATTATCCATGAATCACAGAACCGTTGAGGTCTGCAGGGACCTCTGGACATTACCCAAAATAGGTCTACTAAAGCAGGTTTCCCAGGATTGTATCTCCTCAGGTTTTGAATACTGCTATGGATGGTGATTTGACAACATTTCTTGGCAATCTGTGCCAGTGTCCAAACCCCATCATAGAAAAGAAATTAAAAAAGAATTTGTTTTCCTTTGTATAAATGGAATTTTCTGTATTTCAATCTGTGCCAGTTGACCCTTGTACTGTTGCTGAGCACCACTGTGAAGATTCTGTCTCCATACCTTACTATATCCATTAGGGATGTAAACACATTGATAAAATCCCCCTGAGCCCTTTCTATTCCACGTTATACACATTCTAGCTCTCAGCCTCTTCTAGTATGTCAGATCTTCACTCCCTTCATCATCTTCCTGGCCTTTTGCTGGACCCGTCCACTATGTCCATGTCTCTCTCGAACAGGGAAGCCCAGAGTGGGACACACTGTTCCAGTTGTAATCTCACCCTTGTATTCACAAATTGCATACATATGTGTTTATATGCCAGAACAGCACGTTTAAGACTGTTTTGTCCAGGGGTATTCAGAGAGGTTCACCCTAAGCATTTATCTAATGCAGTTACAAAAAAGCTTTTCTCCCTGCTCTCTCAGCTGCTCAGCTGAGCTGAAAAATGTTGTTTGTTGATTTTAGATGGCACACTTAGATCTCCATTTCATCTCTAAGACCCTCATGTTTATATATCTTTGAGAGATGAATTTCTATTATGCATGAATTCTGCTTTGCTGACTGGCTTCAAGAGCTGTATTCTCTGACATGAGATTTTTAGCCCTGGATGGGCACAGATGTTCTCTCTACTGTTCTGGCAAAAAACAGAAGCACTAACAGGTGCTCCATTTGTTTGGCCTTTAAAACAAGAGCCAGAAGGGATCAGCATTTCTAGGTTTTTGAAATTCCCAAATCTTCTAGCTCTTTGGTAATCTGTGGCTCTTGTATACCCAGAGTCTCAACCCTTCCACTCTCCTGAAAAAGAAATGAGACTAGATAAAAAAATTCATATGCTTTCAAGGCCAGTGTCTGCTTTGCATACCTCTTCTCATCACCACACATGCATAAAAGACTGAGCATTCAGGTGCCTTCTGTTCTTCAGTCTGCGCCCTGCATTTTGGTGCCATGGACCTACCAGAGCAGCCACGACCCAACTCTGTCCTGAATACAGGGGGCTTGTTCTTACTACTCAGATCTCTACAGTCAATTAGCACCTCACCTGAACTGTTCTAGCAGCCTGAAATGCAGCTAGTTTCCAGGAGTAGGAACCAATACAGATTCAGAACACCCCTCTCCAGGGAAGTGAAATAAAAAACCCTGATGTTAAAGATCTGTAATTCATGTTTTGCTCATATACTGTCATGCATCTGTGTCTGAATGACTTGGATATCACTGTGAGCAAATTCTCACGAGGAAGCTAAATCAAGCATTTGGAATTTTCTTTCTTTTAACTATCAAAGTACTTGGATTAAAGGTAAAACTATATCTACTTATTCACTGATGCAGTCTGCAATTTCTGTAAACCCACAGAAGGTGTTGTGGGTTACTGTTACTCTTCTGACAGTTCATTCCTACTGCTAGTTTTTATTTTTGACACACAGAATGCAGAATAATATGTACGCAAATTAAATTAAAGAGTAAATCCTCCTTAGTATTGCCATAATTTTGGAATAATTTCTCAGATAGTTTAGACTGTCCCAGCCACCACTATACTTGGCTATTCAGTTAGAGCGTGAATACAGATAACTCTTAGAAATTTTAGAACTCTCAGTTTTAGTTAGGTTTTCTTTGGTTGGTTGGTTTGGTTTTTATAGCACTCATTAGTTCCCTAGGATTCTACTGCTTATTAATCCTGTGGTTTTAAACATGGAATGACTATTTTAGCAAAAATATTTTGTCATCTTTTAAAGTGAGATCTTAGGAAACTGAGAGAAAATACTTTCAGTAGGAGACAATTCACTTTTTTCTGCTTATGCAACCTAATCCTTCTTTCCTGAAAGCTATTGAATCCATGCAACAAACAAACTGAATGCCTCATAATAAATGAATATCATCATATTAAATCCTTTAACAAAAGATTTATTTTTCAGTCTCAGTGGAATTGGGACTTTCTAGCATCCCTTGATGCTTCTGCCAGAGTGGCTAGTTCCCTTACAACAGGATCTCTGTGCATTTTACATGCCAACCACCAAAAGAAGGTCCTCTGACAATTTGTACTTTTGCCCATGTTAGAGCTCATTGCCAGAGGAAGCACCTCCTGAAGTCTGAAGCTTAGAAACTGTAAGACCTCCAGCTCTCAGTGCACCCCTGGGTCCTGAGCTTTAGTGCTGCAGCTCTCAGCACCAAACCAGCTTTCTAACAACATACTAGAGAGCACTGAGGGGCTACCAGTCACTAACTACCCCTGCTCAATAGTTTTCTGGGGACAGAAACTGTGAAACTCTTTACCAGTCTTTGTAATTTACAGTATCTGGTACACAGATTTCAGCTGTTGTTTTGTGATGTTGCCACCTCACATCCCTCTCTGTCTTTTCAGGAACTTCAATTTGACTTACTCGGAGAAAAAAATTGTATTGAAGAGAAAAAAAATCATTATACCACCATATAAATATATGATGAGCCTGCATCTTGTGTGCTGCATGCGGCTCTGGCCCTCCAACTCAGCAATAAACAAGAGGAAAAAAAAAAGAGCAAATAATGCTGATGAATGATGCAGAACTGTTTCCCAACAAGAAACCAATTAAACAGACTAGAATTCCTCAGCTTAGACAACAGATGCACAAAATGTACCCACTGTATGTAGACTCATAATACTGTATTCCCTTTCTAAATCAGGTTTTATAGCATAGCACAGTTGATCTTTTAGAAAATTTTATCTAACAAATTCTACAAGATATATCCATGGTGAACTTGAATGCCACAGAAAGTTCTGGAAACATTTCTAATTGAAAACAAAGCCTGGATGGGCAGTATTTTCAATTCTCACAGTTATAAAAACATACCATTTAATGATCACTTATTCACATAAACTATTAGTTTGTCATGAAATCAATTAATTTAATTTCAGATTACGACAGGTTGTATAAAATCTCTTCATTTTTTAACATCTTTGTATTCTCATCAGTTCATCTTTTTAATGAAGTCACTTAGGATTCCTCTGTACAAACTTAAATTAAGAAAATCAACTTTTCTACCATCTCAGTATACAAAGAGTGTTATAGCGAGAGCTAAGAACTCACCGAACACTAATGAAAATTTTAATAATCTACTGTGTTATCTTTTAACAAGAAAAAAATGACCTTTAGATTCATGCAATCCTTTGATTGATTTATTTTACGTTTCCATGAATGTGTATATTAATTTGCACACAAAATTTACTGAGAATAATCTGAGTAGCCTGGAGGTAAAAAACATATGATGTATTAGTAAAGTAGTATGTGAACAGATCTAGTTTAAGGGATCTATCATCTCATCATTTCTCATTTTTTTCCAAGCTCATTAGAAAGAATCCAGCAAAAGGCAAATGTCTGAAATAACATAAATGGGCATTGACTAAGCTTAATAGACATTGTTTTAATTGCTTTGAGATAGGGCTAAACTATAATGTTCATGTGTCCCTATTTGGGGGAATAAAATAGCTTCATCCAATAACTAAATAAAACAATCTACCTAGATCATCACTACTATTTTCAGAAGGAAAGGATTGGATTTTCAGCCCAAATACCTTGAAATCAGTGCAGAAAGCTGGCCATTTACTAAATACTGTATTACCAGCTTACAAATACATCTGCTGTCTCAGACAGAACAGGTGGAAATAAACAAACCCATCTGTTATCATACACCACAGGTAAAATACACTTATATTTGAGTCTGGGAACTTTTACAATCAATAGAAATGTTTTCAAAGACTTTTTTTCCCTTTAACATGATATTTAATTTATGAAATGTAACCTTTCATGGGACCAATTTAGAGGCCAGGGTGAACAAAAAAGACTCTTTGAGGCTGGAAGATGCTGAGTGGACCAGATAAATCCTCTAAGCACAACCTTTCCACTGCCCAGCTAAGCAGAGACATGGGCCTGCCAGGAGCAGCTTGGTGGCAGCTCCATTTCATTCTGGAAGTGTCACAGACACCTTACGTAAGATGAATTATTTCCAACTCAGAATCATCACAAGTTGTCTGCCTTTCATACCTACAAACACATTGTCAGGATCTCACTTAATATTTCTTTTTCCCCTGAAAAAGAGGCAGCAATGTATAACACCAGGCAGTTGTAATACTCCTTTTAGTCACTGTTTGTGATTTGAACTATGTGGAAGCTTGTGGGTTTGACAATGAAGTAATGCATTTGCATATTATAAGCATAAATTAGAAATTTTACTGTTAAGAGACTCTTATTCACCTCCATGATAACATACTGAGGCATGAACACTTTGTCTAATTTTTCAAACTGAAGTATACATTCTTTTTCTCTGATTCAGTCCCTTTGAGCTATGCAGTGTCTGAAGACTTACTACAGCAAGTTGCTAATGTTGTATGAAATTAAAATTCCTATTCAGTGCATAGAGACACAATTTTGTGCATTCACTACGGCAATATTTGTTTTAAAACTCAAATTAAATATAGTAAAAAAAGTCTAAGATGTTTCTCGGTGCCGCTGTTAAAGGAATCAGATAGATATGGGGAAGAGGTCATAAAATAAGGAAAGCGTACTGAAAACCAGACTCCATCTATTTCCTGGATTTCTTATTTTTGAGCACAGCCACTGACCTGGTAAGAAAACATTAACTTATCTGGAATTGTAGCAAAATTTTGAAATATGTGAAAAAGTCATATTTTACTGTTGCCCCATTGGTGGCTGCATATATCTATTAAATGAGGTCTATATAACAGAACACTGATTTTGTCATGTGATGCAGATAGGCACTCCTGCAGCTTTATATGTTTGCCTGAGCAAGTTGCAATACTGCGAATCAAAGATCTGTAAGATTCCCTATGTCTTAGTTATGTATTGAAATATGTAACAAAAAAAAACCCAAAAGAGCAAAAAGCCCAAAACACATAGAGCTCTACTTGATGGAAAACATCACTCCTTACTGTGGGAAGCATCTTTATCACACCTGGATGATATTTTTGCAAGCCCAAGACTTTAACCACCAGAAACATGAGTTCAATATACCCAGACCGATTTTACAGTGAATGTGCTTAGCCTGGCACCAATCTTAAATAACTTAAAAACTCTTTTGTAAATACTGATCTTGATCATACCAATTGAGGGATTTTTTTTATACTACATAAGTCCTGTACATAATTATCATGCAAATGTAGTTAGGAAAATGCATACAACACTTCAGACAGATTTCTTAGTGTTCCAGTGCCTGACAAATATGTAACTTCATACGAAAGCTTTACAAATATAAATATTTAATTTAACCCTCTTAAACATTTTCCAGGATGCAACCTACCTTTTCTTCCACCATCTCACAAGTGCTTTTTTCTTTGAAATCTGATTGTGGACCCTGAACAATTTTAAATATGGAATTGATTCTCCTGTTTCTTTGATCATCTGTCAGGTTCAACCTTTCCACCCAATCCTTCAGACATAGCTGAGAATGTTCAACATCAATACTAGAGAAACTGCAAGACCTGACTGCAGTAGCTCAACAAGGACTATTACATCAGGTTATTAGTAAAGGAACTGCACATGGCTCAGGACATCAATCTTCAGACATACTAAAGAACAGACAAGGCATATTAATGAACTCAGACAGGCACCCATTTTTGAAAAATTGCTATTTTGAAAATTCAGTCTACTAAGTTATTTATCCTGTACACTAATATAAGAAAGCATCATAATTCAAGTCTAGGCAAATTCAGCCTTTTCCAAAATATTTTATGCTACTTGCAAATAGTTATTAAGATGAGAGTTCTATGGTCTTGTTCATTACTGTCATGTCCTTTTCTGTCAACTTGTGAGCCAGAACTCAGGAGCTGGAGCTTTCCAAGCCATACATAGATGGTCTGTCATCTCTCATCCTAACTACAAATGCTAGTCTGACACTGTTGGAATTTCACTGCAGCTGGCACTTGTGCATCTTCCTAAAATTCTCTATCAGATATTCCTTCCTCATATCATGCTCTCCCACCACCTTTCCATTACCTCAGCACTTTATTTTCAGAAGTATTTTTCACATTTTCTTCCTTCTTAACAGGACATGCCTAAATGTTGTGTTTCTAGATATCTAGACAACCATCATCATCTCTGACTGTTCAAATCTAAGTATCATCTATATAAGTTTTCTGTTTAATTTCCTCCTAGTAATTATGGGAGAAGTATTTTCATTATTTCCACTCAATAAGCTGCTGACTGTTAGACCAAGTCAAGATCTTCCCATTGTTTTAGCATCTGTTTACTCTTAGATGCTATCAAGACTCATTTTTTTTTCTTGTTTCCTCTCCAGTGTTCCTTTGAACAAT
Organism: Acanthisitta chloris; assembly: GCF_000695815.1. Taxonomy (NCBI): domain Eukaryota; kingdom Metazoa; phylum Chordata; class Aves; order Passeriformes; family Acanthisittidae; genus Acanthisitta; species Acanthisitta chloris. The sequence goes on from NW_008663013.1 coordinate 26,853, forward strand.
ACCTGTCTCTTCCACGAAAGCCAAATCACCAAAACAGCTTACTGAAAGGAGTACAGATATCAGCCAAAGAAACACAACATAAAAATGTAAAAACCTTCTGTATGATCTATGGGGTTTTAGGGACACTTTCACTTAGCAGAAATTCGGTGGATACAAAAAGCAAGCTGAATACAAAAAATACGAAAACAAGCTCGAAATACATGAAGAGAAGAAAATAACACATAAATAGAAGGTAACGAATTATAACTGTATTCTCAAAAACTAATAGCATTCATCAGGGTCATTTCAGTCCCCTGGAGAAGAACTGCTATGGATAGTAGATAAAAATGAAGTTGATAAAGGAAATGAATAGAATCTTTTGGAACTAACCAGTCTTTCAGGGCTCTGCATTTTGAACACAGGTAAATGAAAATGACATGCCTGACCTTAAATGTAAGACTTTGCTTTATAGATTGGGTTATTTGTGTTAGACTTGTCAATCAAATATTGCATGAATATATTTCAGCAGCTGTGAAATTTGATTAAAACTTATTGCAGTCTTTCTTTTTCCCAAAGTCTGAATATATTTAGATGGTCCACTACCTGTGAAATTGTGATTTTGCTTGTTAATTGTTCATTATTTTTATTGTTAAGGAAACCTATTCTTGCCTTGCTTTTAACTGAAGAGCAGTTAAAATCAGCCCTTTCATATTAACACTTACACTTCTTGAGGCAATTTTTAAGGTGCCTTTTTCAGTAAGAATCCTGACTGTATGCACTGAAAAACTATATGCTTAATATTAAAAAAAATTTTTAATCTTAGAATACTTTCATTATAAGAAACTAAACACAAGATCACAAGAAACTAGTGCTTCTGAACTTTGAAAAATCTAATCCTGCTTCATTGGACTTCTTCTTCACATGTCTTAAAAACATGACTTGTCTATCAAAAAAATGAAAGACAGATGACTTTATTTGGTAGACCTTAATAATTCTTATGGACAAAATAATACAGTCCATCAGGACAGTTACTCATTATTATTACTTTTGTATAGAAAATTCTGCATCACACTGAAAATATTTATTTATTATTTAGATATTAAGTAAATTACCTATATACCAGAAAGACAAGTTTTATTCATTTCACATAGCTTAGAAAAATTAAGTTATCAATAAGACAATCCTATCTCTTTGCAGCAACAAGAAAGCTCTAGGGTTTTGAGTCCTGAATTTCAGCCTTCATCCAGTCACCAAAAGGAACAATTTCAAAGGTGCAAATGTCAGTGAAGGTATTTTATGATAAACTGCATTTTATGATGCTGATCTCAGATAGATAGGTCTGTCTAATTGTGCCCATATTTCAGATGCAGTACTTTTATGATTAAATTACATCGATTGAACTCATTATCTGCAGCTCCAAACTAGGAGACTGGATTTAAAATATTTTTGCTACTTATAACTCGTTAAAATAATTTCAGTAATTGTAATATTCTTTTTATCATAGTCTTCAGGGTGTAAAGAAAAAAGATATCCAATCATTGTTTCATAGGGGATTTTTAATAGCAGCATGTAATTATTTTAGTGCATTTATAGAGAGAAATGTTACAGTTGGCTAAAAGAAATACAATATATGGTATAAAAGGTGATGCATGTATCATCTCCACATATGTAACCAAATTTGTCTGAGGCTGCATAACCAGTTTTCTCTCTCTCCTGAAGTCATCAGTTTGAATTAAACAAGATTGCTGAAATAATAACTAATTTCAATATTCTCATCAAATTTAGAGATAATTTGGTGCTTTAAAAGTTTGACACATGCAGTCTCCCCCTCATTTTACAGGTGAATTTTGTGCCTGCAATATTCCACCATTTTGGCCTCAAAAATCTAAGCTTATTTTTCTGTCTTTATAATTTTTTAAGAAATATTACTCATAAGGCTATGTAACCTCCCAAAACTAGTGTTGAACTTTCCCTCATAGACTATGATGGGTTACTCTGTTTTTCCTTCAAGATTGTTTGGAGACCAGTTCCTATATAAGATCTTGTTTTCAATTGCTCACAGCAGCATCAAGCCTCAGTGCTGCAGACCAGTTCTTTCCAGGCACCAGGATACTTTGGAAGATGTGTGGACAAGGCCAAAACAAAGGGAAAGCCTCCATAATTATCACAATCCCCGCTGAAATAATAAATACAGTCACTCTTAAGCCTAAATTGAAAAAAACCACCAAAACCAACAAATAAACTAACAACTACAAAAAAAAATAAAAAAACCAAACAAACACCTTAAAAGAAACAAACCACCTGCTTTACCATCCTTAAAGCCAGGGATTTTTGCACACCCAACAGGCAGATAACTGCAGTTTCCAGGCCTTAGTCAGGGAAATTACAAGCATACCCAATAATGTATGGGTCAAAGTGGAGAGCTTTAACTGCCTCACTGTTCACACACATTCTTGTGGTATTTGTTAGCTGTGGATCATGTGGTATTCTCTAGGCACTCACTATGCTCATGTTCCAAGTTACTTTTATAAAGCAGAGTCAGACATGTCTTTTATGAACACAGCACTGTTACAAGGATAAAACTACTTTTAATATAAATATCTCCCATTCAGTCAACAATTTATAATAGCTAAGCTATTATACAGATCATAAGCATCTTACTAGTTTAGCAGCTGACAGTGCATTTTAATGTATTCCACGTGCTCTCCCTTTCTTTTAATTGTTTAATGAAGAAGCATCATAGATTCCACCACTAAAAACTGTACTTTCTATTTCCCTTCGATTATCAGAGGTTGGATAATAACATATAAAAGATGTTAAAATTCCTACCCATTAGTCATGACTTGATAGAGGAGGATGAATATGTTATCACACTTAAAATAGAAAGATGGCTCAGGGTGTCAGCA
>NW_008663013.1:29757-58342 GCF_000695815.1 Acanthisitta chloris
ACTTGCCCAATTTGTATGCTTATGAGACACACTGTCAAAGTTCTGTGAGACTAAAGACAGATGCCCCTTTGGAGTACACAGGCAAAGAAAATGTACACATAAATGTACCATCAATGCAGATAGTTTCACATTTTTCAAAGAGCACAATCTAATTCAGAAAGGTCTGAATGCAACAGTGTGAGTGCTGAATTTTACCCCCAGAGACAATTCTCATGGCAGTTTTAGACTGACTGACACCCTGAAATATCCTTTTTACTCTTTGAGCTGAAGCAAGGTAAACCTTTCATAGTCTGAATGTGATAAAAAGTACACAGAAGTTATTTTGCATGAGGAAATCTTTGTTCCAAAGGTTAAGAAACAAACTGAAACTGCAATGAAGTATGCTATTTCACATCCACAGAGTGACTCTTATTTATTACAGCACTCTAAGACAGCTATAATAATAACTCAAGCAAGGCTTATTATGGACAAACCTCCACTCTTCACTGTGACCTCTACAAAACCTGCTAAAGTCAAGGCTGTGGTGACATATGCATTGGAAAATGTACTTCTGATTGATTCAATCTGATTAAGCATGGGGACAAATGCAGAGGTAATGCATGAGGTGGTGGAATGTTACACATCAGTGAATGCAATGTCAGATATCAGGCAGTCTTAATCTAAGGCAACTGAGCTAGTACACTTTATGTGCCAAGATGCTGGAAGAATGTGGTTTGTTTGAAGCAGAAATATACAATATTTATATACATTTTAAGTCCTTCTTCTTCCAAAACCAGGTTACCTTGGCATACAAATAAACACCAGTCCAGGCTTATGTTTCTGTTAATTCAGAAGTGATCTGTACAAATCAATAAGCTCTGCATAAGCAGGTGAGAATAAGTCTAAGCAAGTCTAAGCATGTCAAGTGGAAAGTGCTGAAGAAAAAGTGCAAGTTACAAACTATTTCTCCTGATTTGCCCTTCAAAGTCATCTTTAATATTCTGAAATGAATAAGGGCAGATGAGGTTCATAAAACTTGGTGGTATTAAGTACTCAATATGGAAAGTAAACATCTAGAAATTTCTTTGCATATCTCAGTGAAACTTCTAATCAGCTAGTTGGACGGTATGTACTTGTAGCCAATTTACACATATTTCCAATTCAGTGAAACTCATTGAAAATAGACTAGCAGCACAATTAAAATACAGTAGAGATGCTTTAGAACAAAGTAAATAAATCACAGACAATTACCTCCTTCTGCAACGCATGTCAATATCTAGAAGCAATTGCTCTATTTTAATTACTAATAGTTTAGGTTCTATGAGTTCTTAATATTATGCTTACAATAAACTCTTCTGAAATTCTACAGCAATAAACCCCAGTTATTTTAAACAATTTTAGGGAAGCTTCAAACCATTTCTGACTAGTACTGTTTGGGCTGATTCTTATACGAATGAAGACAGAGATATTTGATGGACTACTTATCATGGCCCATAAAAAGAGAATTGCTCCATTCATCTTAGTTGCACATAGAAATGGAATCATCTCATTTTCTGAGATATGTTAATCTCACACAGTAATACAACAGACACTGACTTGCTGCGCATGTGAAAGACACAAGCTGTGATCACTGCTCTGCTACCATTAGATATAATTAAGTAAATTAGACATTATGCTGTATAGGTATTGCTCATTAATAAAACTATCACTAACATTCAGACAATACTAGGATAGTTAAGAATTTCTATTGTGGGGGATAACAAGCTTAGAAATTAGCACTGCTACCCATTTTAGCACCGAGAAACAGATGGGACTGTCTTGCCATCTCGTGAGATATTAGAATATTGACATCCAAAAACCTGTTAATAACATCTGTTAATATAATTACAAAGAACATACATCTGTAATAAATTAATTTCTAAATCAAATAGTTTCCAGCATATCTCTTAAGACTCTTGATTGGAAGGGCTGAAAACTTGTTTTTTTCAGAGTAGAAAAACCAAAAACAACAAAATATAAAACACCCTTTCACCTGAGCCTTAAGAGCTCAAACAACTATTCTTTTGTTTAGATATAAACCTTGAAGTTATGCACATATGACACCAAATATTATGTTACTTGCAACTGTCTTCTTAAAACTGGTATTCAGACTTAAAGGTATTTGGACTTGTGTTAAGGGTTTTCTTACTAATTTCTCTATTTTCTTTTTGAACTGGCTCTCAGCTCAATTTTGCAGTTGCTACTAATGATGTGCATGTGCGTGAGAAGACAAATGGGTATGGTTAATTAGTGAGATTGATGTTGTATCTGTATTATCCACATGTATCATTGAGAAAGACAATTTTATACATGAGACTAGGCAATTGATTAAGATGAATCATCAGATCATCGGAGCTCATTTTACCAGACATTTCAATGGACTCTGACAATTTCAGCACTTTGGGTTAACATGGACCTCTTTCCTCAAGCTGATTTGAGGAGGTAATTCAAGAGCAGAAAGGCTCGATCTTTACTGTCAAATGGATGATGTTAAAGGGGGAAATTATCATTATAAACTCTCTGTAGTATGTAAGGGTTATCTTTCATTTTACAACATTTCTTTTTGGGCCAAGCAATTAAATGTCTCAACACTGAAGGAGGTAAGGCTATCACCTCCTGTCTAAATACAGTCTCACAGTTAAATTAATCTAGGTATATAGAAGATGCATCAGTATCATGAAAAACATCTGTCAAACTTGTACTGTTAGATTTATTACATCTGAGCTATTGCAGTGACTTTCATTCTAAATGAATGACATGGTTCTACTGTCTCCAACACTGCCAACAAGCCTTACAATTCTCTCTTTTTAAAACAAAGACTCAAAGCCATTCAGTGGTATTCACATATAAATCCAGGACAGGTGAATTTTTACCTGCTGTAATACTGTGTTGTTGACTATTCTGTGTTGACCCTTATGTTTACCATCAGCGATTAAGAAATAGGCATGTTTAATTTATTTTTTAACAGACTGCTACAAATTGACAGTAGCAGTGACTGCACTTATTGCATCTGATCTATTTTTTTAAATGGACCCAACTGGGTCCTGCGCATCTGCCACAAATATAGCAGGCAAACTTAATAGCATCTTTATTGCCCACAAGACAAAATATTTTGATTAGATTTTTATTTCTAGATTGAAATTAATCTGCACACATTGGAGATTGAGGTTACATTAAGAAAAAGCAAGATTGAAGTAGCACATCTTGCATCTGCAGTGGAAGCTTTGTAATGACACTCAGCTCTTGTGGGAATTCATTCCACAGTCTAGCACTGGTCCCTAGAAGATCTGTTTGCTGAATAAAAGGGTTTAACTCTTTCTGGAGAACATTCCATGTGCGTCATCCTAGAAACCACCATCATCTAAGTGCTATTGGAGTATGCTGAATGCCTGAAAAAGAGCTTGGGAGTTTAAACTTGGTTATATATCATGGGCACAGTAAGAACTCAGCAGAGAGAGTGATGTTAAAGGACTTGCTGATGTAACTTGCCTGACCTAGATATAATAGTGACATTATAAATGTCTATAACATGTTTCTGTTTGAAGGACCTTTCCAAATTTAAGGACAAATAAAAAGAGCTATGCTTAGAAGATTAATAGATTAAAAATCAGGTGACATTAAAAACATTTTTGGAAGTATCAATACTTTTCATATAGCAAATTGTGTGCAGTATTATAAAATATTGTGTATTTTACGATATCCCTTACAGACTAATATAGGCAGATGGATGATATTTTAGAGGCAATCTCTTCTACGTGCATTTCTGATGAAACAAAGAAATTAAACTTTTCCTGGCCTGTGACGTTGTGATGATACAGAAAACTGAACTGTGCTACAACCTGACCATTTAATAAAGCTACCTATGAATTGTGCTTTTAAAATTTAGAGGAACATCTCCATCTACTACTCAGGTATTTTATTCATATTTGAAGTAACTAAAGTTACTTGGAGCATTTTTCCTGATGCACTTCTGTATAGATGCAAGAGTGAACATAAAGTAAAAACAACATCCAGAGAAAGCAAAATGAAATGCCATTTTTCTGTGGCAAATACGGCCAGTGAGGAATTAGGCTATGGTCAAGGCACGGTATCTCCCAGAAACCCTAAAGAACTTCTCAGCACCTGAAGATCTTCAGGCCATCACATTGTCAAGGTCCCAACCTGTTCCAGCTAAGTAAACTCTCCCAGTAGATGCCTCCGGTTCTCTGCTCTGTCCTGATTGCAGTGTTGTCTCTGCTGGTGCTCTGTTCCTCCGTGACAATGAATAGTAAACCCAGATTTCAAACCCTAGGCATCAACAGATGCAACAAGCTGCCAATTACTCTTGAGACACTTCAAGACCCACACTTAAGCCCAGAACCAATACCCTTTATGATCATATTTGCAATATGACTGGGTGACTCAGCAGCAACAGTATGGTCTACTGCATGGAGGGGACATTAGTTCACAGTTAGGGATACACTACTTTGGTAGATAAGCTGTCCTTTTGTCATTTAAAATTGCTAATTAAATGCTCTTTTTGCTTACCAGCCATGCAGCATGCTGTTACTCTTACGACATTTTGGACAATGAATTTGTAGTGAAGAATAGAGCAAGGCAGCTCTCAGGGCTTCACACAGTATGAGCTAAAAGAATTGTGGTTTGCTTTTGCTACTCCAACTAGCTTATTTTTACCTCAGCTTCTACAGTCAGATTGGGGGTTATTTTCCCATTATCTCATGAAAGTGTTATAAAGTTTCAGAAATCAGGAATTGCAAAATATTTTAAGTTTGTTGGATGAAAAACACTACAAGCCATAAACACCACAAAAGCTGAGTATTGCACCCAAAACTCCCATCCTTGATGTTTGCTATGTTGAAGAAAGATCAGCTGTGCTCCTGCCGTTGTAACACTCCTCTCACTGCAAGGATAGCACTTTCTATATCAGTTTAGCATTTCATAGGTATTTTTGAGTTCCTCTTTTCATGTATAATGCAACAATAATAATAATAATACTGATAGTCCAAAATAGGGTAAGCATGTCAAAAAGTTTAGTGCTGACTCATAGTCATCTGCTCCAACATAACATAATTCAGAATTACATCAATCTAGTGACTGTGGAGAGAGAGACAGAGAGCCCTCTAATCTTGCACTGGGAAAACAAAACAAGACAAAACAACATTATTGGATGTAATGAGATCAGAAGCAAATTCATCTCTTGGTCATGATTTGAACATTTGAAGACTGGACTCATGACAGTTCAGAGAAACCAATGACTTGCTTTCATTTCTCTCTGACAACATTTCCTATTGAATTGCATGGTTTCCTGTGCTGTTTGATGTGGCAAGAAATAGTAGTCACCTAACCTGATAATGCTTCCTCACCCCTGCAGAGAGGACACAGGTTTTACACATCCTATAAAGGAAGTTACAAGAACATCAACATGCTTTTTAAATTACATTCTTACCTTTTCTGTACATATATTTCCTTGCCTGTCTATATCCTACAAAATTAAACACTTTTATGGAATCCAAAGTAGCATACAGTGTGCTATTTTTAACAGCAAAATAAAGGATAAAAGCAGAATACTACTTCTCTAATATTGTGAATTTGCAGACATCACCAAAGATGGAAACTTTTTGTTTCCACTCATTTTTCAAAGTATCAGACTACGCTTTCATTTTTTCGTATATGGCTGATAAAATGCTAAGTGCTGCACCTCATATATCTCCCTGCATTTAGTTACAAAATAGCTGTCAAAGGCTCTATGCACCTCTGAAAAGGTGATGAAACTCCACTTTGCAAAATGACCATTTGTTGCAAAAGACACTTCAATGTTTTCTATCTTTTCCTCTTTATGAAAGTCATTGTTGAGATACCAGCTATAAATAGACTTTGCTTTGTACACTAGGTGCTTTTCTCTCATCCTTTTTTCCTCCCTGTGATTCTGCCCACTGAATAAGCACTTTGCTGAAGTAATTCAGAAATGCAGTAAAATCAAACTTTCTCCTGTTTCTCTACTTCTTTTAGAAATAATGAGGGCTGACTACAATATTTTAATATGTTTCCATCTACTGTGATAAGCCCGCAATTTTTTTCTAATATTTTCCTGTGTTACAGCTGATTGTCTTGATTTTGTAGGTTTTAAGTGGGAGTTTGGGGATTGAGATTCCTCTACAAGTCAATTAATTCTAAAATTACATTTTTGCTTAAAAAAACAAATGAACAAACAATCCCCCCCAATCAACAAACAAACAAAAAAAAAAGTCCCACAACAGAAACAAACCGACAAATCTTAGACATTCTGGTAATGAAAAATGTCATCCAAATAGGCAATTGTTTGAATGTTTTTTCAGTGCAATAAAAAGAGTCATAATCTCCTGAGATCACATTTGACCTTAGTGGTGTTTTCACTCCTTCACAAAAAGAAAAAAACAGAGTCATCATTTGGCAGAGAAGATAGTGCCAAAACATAGAGAAAAGACATATGTCATGTAAAAATAGTACAGGTAAATGAAAGGTAAAGTCTTCCACTCACCCCGGAAACAGTAGAAATCAAACTAAGTCACAGATACCTGGTGCTAAACTAACCTTCCAGCAAAGAGGATTGAAGACAGCAAATCACCATTCACACACACGGTTATGTCTTCTAAAATTTTAAAAGCTTAAGCTAAATATTGAGAGAACATCAGTTTAGAATATTTATGGTTCTGATAATGATATTTAAAGAACTTCCCTCATAGCAAGACATAAAACCATATGATAGCTCCTGATACCTTGCTGGCTGTAAAACAACTTTCATTCCAATCCTTAGTATGTTTCCCACATAAAGTGATTTGAAAAGCTGATAGGCAGCCTTAATCCAGTACATATCTACATCACTGAATATTTAATGTTAAAAACTAGGAGACGCAAATCTTAGGTAACAAAATTCATATGACATAAAGCACGGTTAGACAAGGAATTAATGTTATACCTGAAAGAGTTTGTTTTTTTCTAGTTCTCTTATTACAGACATTAAATGTCTACCACTACATCATGAACTACATCATGAATCTTAAGACAAGAGTAAACAAAGAAGGTGCTTTTTTTCTAAAAGTAATTATATTTTAGAAATCCATTTGCTCTTATTTCCATACCTACTAGAAGGTTAGAATGTTCTTCTCTTCAGTGGCCAAGACTCTCTTACCTCCAACAAGCAAAAATCAGCAAATGATTTCCACTCTAATGCTCATTTTTACTCAACTATATTATAGTTAGGCAAAAATCCCAAGAACCTCCCAGAATACATCTTTTGTGTTAGCAGGACAAGCTATGTTTTATGTGCATAAAAATCATATAAAGAGATCTCTAATGGCCATACATTCCTGTGCTCTCAATTAGGCTGCACCCCATTCCTAAGGGTTGGCCTAGATATCTGCCTACTGGACCCATTTCAAGCTGGACTATTGGGAACAGAGATGCAGCATCTAAATGTGTTTATATGGCAATGTCTTTTCCTCTGTAAATTCCTTTTCCCAAGCAGAGTTACCAAAGGGAAAATTCTTCACTGTTTTGATTTCTTGTTCTCTTGATTTTTTGAGATGGTGGCCAAAACACTGAAAGAGCAACACTTGAGTCTCTCAGCCATGTCAAAAGTTGTTCATCATAAATTTCTGGGACCAGGATCAATGTCTTAAACAGGCAACACTGCTAGCAGTATTGTGAGTAGTTTGAAAACATGACATTGTGGGGAATGAAAACATATATTGGGTATTTTTATGTACTATTTTCTTAGGTGATTCAGAATTCTCAAAGCAAGACCTACTATGTATACATTTTCTAGACATTAAAAACTGAAATCAAAATCAAACAATGTGAGTGGATGCAGGCACATTGTAAGAAATTCAGTGTTACTTTCAGCAGTTGAAATAAGAAGCTAAGGTATAGATGTTCAGACACTCAGCTCCACACAGAGGGATAAGCTTCACATTAAAAAAAAGTTAAAAAGGCAGTTAGATATCTATTTTGGTCAAATCTCAGCAAAAGAATGCATTTTAAACAGAAAATTTGACCTAGTCTTCATTATACTTACACCATTTAAACTAAAGCCAAACAAGCAGATAATTCACTCCAGGCTATCCACAATTCACAAGTGAACCTTTTATTTTTCAGAATAATTCTGCTTGTTCTCTTCTTACACCTTCACCCCATTCAACTATGTCTCCTATGACCACTCAATTTGAAAATGCTACATTCTGGTATATTATCTGAGGAACAAAAATACTTTATCTGGGCTTACTGCTTTTATTCAACACCCAGAACAATCTATGTCTATGCCCTTAAGCTCCTTTGGATGTGAAAAAATATGGTTACATAAATCTTTGTAATCCTGAGGGGAGGATAGCATATAAAGAGTTTACTGGCATTAGGATTAAGTCTAGTGTATTACAGTGCAATCTTTAATCTCCTAAAATCTACCTCACCATTCCAAGCTGTTTTGTGCTAGTAGATGAAGCTTTGGAAATAGGACACAGCTGGCAACAGTGATAGAAAGAAACACTTTTTTAAAAGAAAATAAAATAAAAAGACAGAGGAAAGAAACAATTGGTGAAATTGCTAATGGGTTGATTTAACACAGTGACTTGCACAGTGGTATGCTTATTAATATAGAAATGACAGAAGTTGGATGAAGTTCTTGTAACACAAATTAGGAGAAAATAAATTCATCAAAATTTGGAACCAAGGAAATTACAAATGTGGACCAAAATCCACCTAAAGACATGGTACAAGAGGTCAAAGTCTCACTCAGTTATAAGATTTGTTGAACCAAATGAATATAACATATGTTTCTTAGGTAATACAAAGCAAACCACTTCACGCTGAAATAGACTTTTTGCTCTCTCTTAACCAAACCGCATGGTATGAAAACACTGCTGAAGCCACATATTACGTGAGAGAAGAATGTCAAAAAAGGTTATTATTAGGCATATATCTAAAGAATGCCAGAGTTCTACTATTTGGACTTGGGATTTCCCAGTCAAGTAGTTTCCTGTTGAACTAATTTTGGCCTCTGGTGAGTTTAAAGGTTCAAAAGGCCAAAAGCAGTGCAACTCAGCAAGTAATGCCCAGGCCTGACTGGAGGAGATACCAGAGCACTGATCCCCAGCTCTGCAGCCTCTGCTGAAGCATTTCACCTGCATAAGTCTGTTTCTTTGGCTCTGCTGTGTTCAGAAAAGTGTATATTAAATTACACTTACAACAAAGTGTAAACATTTGCTGAAGGGCTATTGTGACCAATTGTATTTAAATATGTGATTAAAAGATAAGCAAATTAAGCCTTAGGCAGTAAATACAGATTACATGCTCATGCTGAACTTGGAAAAGGTAAGTTCCCTTGCACCTCTTCTGTGGCCATAATCCCTAAGCACAGGAGTATCACACACTTAAACAAAAAATAATAAAGCAAATTCTTCCACTTCTGTTCTGAAACTCAAAATCTAAATTTTGAAACTGAAAATGCTGTTCTGAAAAGACACAAGTCTGAGTGCAATATTTCACTAGACATCAGCACAAACCTCTGTGTCTCCCTGGGACACTGCCACTGTGGTTTATTTTTTGTTCCACCTCCTCCTTTTTTTCTTTTAATTGCAGATGCACAGGTTCCTATATCTTGGATTGTTCCATCTGCCTTTGTGAAGCTTTAAATATACTAGAGTTCCAGCTAAAGATGAGCCATAATACATAGAATTATGTTTATCTGATAAAGCTATGAAAATAATTCTGCATATAAATGATGTTAATCAGCATTTCAACAGTTAGGTAAGTTAATTCTTAGGCATTTCCAGCACTGAAGAGAAATATTACCAGAAAGTAATCACGGTACTGCAAAATCTAGAAGATAGTAAAATAATAGCATTTATTTCTTATTTAGAAGTTTGTATTTCCAAAGCACCACACAATCATGAACAAATTAATCTAAGGCTTACACTGAATTTTACTGATAAGGACATTAAAAGCCTTTAGCAAATGTTTAATTGAAATAACTGCTGCACATTAATTCCAAGAAACTTGTTTTAGTATCACAGAGATTTAGCAAACACCTAATAAGAATGAACTTAGTATGCTCCAGTGCACAGAATTCTGTGTGCTCTTCCTGAGTCTCAGCTAGCAAGAAAATGCTTTGAAATGACATCTTAGAAGAAAAGGAAGGGCACATTAATAGAATCTAATGATACACTGTCCCATGGAGCATGAGCAGAAACCACAATCTTTAAGGCTGTCTTTTAACTGACAGCACTGCTTTCTGTGGAGAAAAAAAAAAATCACTTTGTCCTTTCAGTAGTTCTAAATTTGACTCTCAAATCCAAAGGTTTGCCCCCTCTAAAGCAAGAGGAATTGTGGCCTATTTTTCCCCTCGAAACTAGTAAGTTATTTCTAATAACTCAGTAAGCCTGGCAGAGGATGTACTATGATGAAGACACTGTTTCAGGGAAAAGCATCAGTGCTTCCTCTTCTGTATTCTGCTGTCTCCTGATAGCAATCTGAATCCTTTGGGTTCCTCAATAAACACCACTGCCATGAATGAAATTTTTGAGTTTCTGTTCTTCTTGCACATTCAGTTTTGAACAGTGTCTGGTGTTTAACCGAATTGTCTCCCTGCCCAGTAAAAGTCATATGTAAAGAGAACGGGTGGATTTCTTCACATCCAGTTACCCACATCTCAAGTCAGCTTCTGGGCATCATCTGCAAACTGTCCAGGTATGCTTGATCCTATCTTCCAGATCACTGTGATGACATTAACCAGTGTCAGGCCCAATATCATTCCCGAGGGGACCCCATGTATGACAGGTTGCCAGTTTGAGAAGGAGCCATTTCCCACCATGCTCTGGGTGCCAACTGTCAGCCTGTTTTCCACCCACTGCACAGTCCATTTGTCTAGATTGTAACACATCAGTTTCTCAGAGAGAAGGCCATGGGAAACTGTATTAAAAGCCTTGGAAAACTCCAGACAGATAACATTCATCGCCTGCCTCACATCAACCAAGCAGGTTCCTCAGTCGTAGAAGGAGATCAGGTTTGTCAAGCATGATTTGCCTTCAGCCACTCTGTGCTGGCTTTTTCCAATCATTTTCTTCAGCTGGCCTGTGACAGCCCTCAGGAGGATCCATTTCATAACTTTCCCAGGGACTGAAGTAACAGTGATGGTCCAATTATTTCCTGAATCCTCCTTTAAGCCCTTCTTCTTCCAGCCATCTGGGGCATCCCCCAATCTCCACAACTACTCAAAGATTATGGAGAGCAGCCTTACAATGGTGTCAGCCAGTTTTCTAAACACTCTCAGGTGTATAATGCCAGGGCCCATCAATTTGCAGGAGTTAAGCTCATGTAATAGTTCACAAATCAACTCTTCCTTCACTGACAGTGATGGTCTATACTCTTTGGATTCCTTTACCAGACAATGTTAGGTCACAAAAGCACATAACTCCATTAGCATGTTTTAGACTTCTTGCTTACCCAGTTTTGGAAGACAATCAGCACTAGAGGACCTGAAATATTTTGAGAGGGGAAGAGAATAGAAAGCAGTTGGCAGAGTAATGGGTAGAGAGTGGAGAGTAGGAGAGTGATTGACAACTTTTACAGAAAGAAGGTGGAATGGAAGAGTATTCTATATCTGCTTAGTGGAAGATGTCCTGCAGTCGTAAACTTGAAGTTCTTTTGAGATACACCCAACTAGGTTTGACCTACCTGAGCAATATTTTGCTGAATCTCTATCACATTCTCTGAATTGTGTTTTTGCCAGTCTCTTTTCAGGGTAACATCTGCACTTTCATACAAAAAAACAACAACCCAAACAACCTATAACCAAAAAACCCCCAAACTCGACAAAGGATTTATATGTATGTAGATAATATGCTGAATTTAAATTGAACATCAATTCCTCCTTGAATAAACATACAGAAACAATAAAATGAGTATGCCAAGAAGACAATAAAGGTAAAACTGTTTAGACAGTAAGTAAAATAAAAAATGATACCTAACAGAACTTGCTAGGCAGATATGAAGTGGATTCATTCCTCTTAATGGATATGTAAATGAAAATGTTTCCTTTAGTTCTAGAGACAGGAACATTTAAGTCACATTGCCCTGCATTATGTTAATTATTTCTATACTAAAAGAAAAAGAGAAAGTATTTGTCATCAACTCCAATAGAAGACCAATTTCTTTAATATAATTAGCATATATAAAATTGACTGATTTCATTAAACGGAGTTCTTAAATCCATGAGTAATTTTATTTTCAACACTTTTATGAAAGGGGGAAAGGAAAAAGACTCATAATATGTATGCACATTCATAAAGCACTACACCACAGGAGAATTAAAACTGAATAAATTGTGAACAAATGTTGAATTGTGGGGTGGGGTTAAAGCAACTTCACATTAGTGAAATATCCTATGGTGCCTTTCATTATTGATTCTCTGTCAACATCATGTTAGTTCTTTTCCAAATTAGTTCTATGGCTTGAACTTGAAAAGATCGTGATGCAGAGTCCACAGGTTCATTCTAATTGCTGTTTTTCCTGGTGGACTTAACCATGCCAACCTGTCACTCATCAAGACCATTTGTCTGTGAACAGACTTAATTAAACACCTCAAATCCAATTTCTTTGATCCTTTCCACTATTTAAAAAAAAAAACCACACGCACTCCATAAGCTATGAAGAGTTTTCTAAAGGAAAAACTCTTTAACATTCTCATTGGCATTATTCTCTACTGTTGAAGAAATGTAGAATTCAAAACCAAGAACATTAATTAGGAAGGGAGAATAAAGTAGTTCTAGAGTCAACAAAGAATTTGTTAACTCCTAAACATTCAGTAGACTATTAAAGAATGAAACACAGCACCTACACAACTCCTCTTTTTTTTTGCCCCCTCTCCTTCAATTACGATCTTCAATATCCTGTACAGGCATGGCTTGAGTATGAATTCTAATTTATATTCCTTCAGATCTAAACAGGTAGCTGCATTATTTTTTGAGGAAGAGGAAAGCATTTTCAGCCTTCTTTTCCATGACTTATTTATCCAGCACATTCTTAAGAATGGTGAAAGTGAAAACACCTCAAATAAAAATGCGCAGTTTTCTGAGAATGATTTGCAAGGTGCTTTTGCCTTCTATCCGTAACAAATATTCTGAAATTTTAACTTTATTTATTAAATTGTTTTCAAATTACATTTAGCCATGCCTGGTCTTACAACTGCATTTCCAAAGTCTTCTGCATTTTTTATTATAAAAGAACAAATCTCACAGTTTTGTAAGAGATTATTCTGCATTTGTTAGGTATTCACTTCACCACCAAGCAGAGTCTTCAGTGTAGATTGCTGAGAGTTATAATTTAATACCATTTCTTAATAATTAATTTATTAATAATTAGTATTTATTACACTGGGAAATGAGTTATTTGTATTTTATAAAATGCTATTTCTATAAATGCACCCGTGAAAGAAAAATTACTGGTTGTAGATGGTTTTATTGTTGCAAGGTCTTTAATGGCTGGTGGGGTAAGTCTCTCTTCTTGCTCTCAGTTACATCTTTTCCAGAGTTTTATGGCTGCACAAAGGAGACCTGGTCTCTACAGCCATGTCTGAATGAGGACTTCCTATATGACAAATCCTCGACTGGCTAAGTAGTATGCACTAACATACATTAAATAAGCCCAAACTCTAAATTTGACTTATACTATGCAAACATCTGTAAATTCATACCCTTCCCGAGCAGAGTAATAGCTTTTTACTTTTTGCCTTATCTATTTGGAGTCTGGGAATACAAAGTTTATGCCATAAAGATATTTAAATAAGAAAGGCACTGATGTTTCAAAATTACTTTGAACTTCTAAAGCAATGTTTGAATATTGCCTCAATGTGTTCTGTCATTACAATTTAGATCCTTCATGCTGCAAAAAAGCTAGAGGCTTATTTCTATATTTGGTGCAACAAATTATGTAAGCTGCCTTAAAATACAAAAGTAGTCAATCTAGGAAACATACATGTATCCTGAACTGTGCATACTCTTTGTAACACAGGCTTGTTATTTCTCTTCCATTGAGTTTGTATCCCCTCCAAGAAATATAAAGTAACATACCAGTGTCAAATAAAGCAAACTAATGTAACATGATTGATCTCTGAAGTCAGGACAGCCAGACTTATCCCTGTGTCATTTCTAGAGCCAGACAAGAGACATTTCCTTTAACACTCAATAGCATCTTGTATGTCTATAGCTGCTATAACATCTGCCTCATACAAATGCATCCATTAGTTTTTTTTAATACTGGTAAGTCTTCCTGAATACAAATGTTTTACTAACCCTATGTGTCACTGGGATTGGGGAAAAGAAAAAAACCCTATACTGATTCTTCTCAGTACAATCTATTATATGAATGGAAACCATTCCCTGATGTAAGGGAGCAGAAGTGCCCAAAATAGTCAAGATTCAAAGTACTATTGTAAGTGATGGTTCTGTTGCACACATGCAGTGCAGTTTAACTGATACTGAGAAAGACTGAACATTCACATGTTTCTGATATGCTCTCTTGGCAGAAAAGACATATTTCTGAATCTGAAGACTAAAAATATCTATGCTGAAATTGTCAGCCCATTCTCTCTTGTGGTGACTATCACTCTTACTATTCATTTCTCCTGTTCTTTAAATTCTATTTTACATCACAGCAATGCACATCTGAGCAGCATCACTGACATAAATGGAATTAATCAGCATTCAGCATGACATGCTGGGCAACAGTATTTTACTTTTCTAACTCTTCTGGTTTATTAGGTTTCCAAACCTCAGTTCTCATTTGGAGGGAAGTATAATAATGAGAAATCAGAATCTTAAAAATCAGATATGCTTGTAGGACACTAACTTACACACCAAGTATGTATGATAACAATGTTACCATCCTGAATACTAGTACTACTACCAATAATAATAATGCCCTGAGTCAGACCAGTTGTCCATGTGGTTGCTATGCTCTCTCTGGCATGTTCCATGGGTGAAGGTATCCACGGGCAGCACAGAAGCCTGACTGCTTTCTGTGGTCCACTCCCCCTGTACTTCCCCAGAATCCACAACTGTAGGACTAGGGATGTCAGTGGGTACAACCTCTCTCAGTGTTTTCAGCAATTTCAAGGATAAATTCAAAATATATCAACCCAGCCAGACAGCCAGACACTGAATTAGTCTGTTATTTGTCCTTATTATAACTTTTGTTCTGCCAGTGATAGACATCCTGTCTTGCAAAAAGAGGACATTTCTACATCACAGTCCAAATGATGCTATTAGAACTTGATTAGATATTCCCAAACTTTGAAAAAGGAAATTCAAAACAAGGCTGTGGGTGACAACCCAGCTGGAAAGTCTGTGAAAAGGCTCAGGTAATTAGCATGTATGGAACTCCAGTGGTGCCTGGCAGCACAAATGGCAGAGATAGCTAAACAAAAAGTTTCCACCACCTCCCTGGTCAAGGTTTCTAAATTGCTACTTTTTTCTATGCTACATGTTGGGAAGTCTTTGGAGTATTTCTGTAATGCTAAGGATGATTGGAAATAGATAAAATCTGTTCATTGAAACTTCATCATAAACTTTGCACATATATTTTTATGTAAAATATTTACTTTCTCTTGAATTTGAGTCTGTTTCTTCTATTAACAATCCATTATGAAAACTACACACAAATGTAATTGAAGCAGAAATCTCTTTAGAGAACATTATGCTGTATATTGCTTAATAAGTTTTTAAGTTCCTTCAGACAACAAAAATTTTGTGGAGAATGTAATAATTTCATATAGTCTTTTTAGAAGCATTTATGTTCCTTCATGCAATTAAAAATAAAAAGATAACTATTTTAGGGTTTACTTTCCCTAATGTCCTAATGCACATGAACAGAATATTTTAGATTAGAAAATAGCACATGGTTGATTTTGTTACCATTCCAGTCTCTATAAAGAACATAAGATCCATTTGAAAGTTTGAGGAATTCTAGGATAAAAGTTATTATCGAAACTGAAAAGTGGCATCACATTTGATTCAATAAATCAGTGCTAAAAGAAGGTAGAAACAGCCCTGAGCAAAAACGTAAATTTCACATAGTCTCAAAATTTTCCCATTTCAGATTGTTATAACACTCATCAGTGTTATCACTTGTTATAAGAGCTACACAAACATAGAACAGCCAGACATTGCTCTATTTTCTTCTGAGCCTTAACAAATTACCAACACAGATTATTCTCTTTAAGTATACAGCAGCAAATTGCATTTTTTTCAACACACGAGGCTTTTAGTCCTTTATCCTTAAAATAGCAGCAGCAAATTGCATTTTTTTCAACATACCAGGCTTTTAGTCCTTTATCCTTAAAATAATTATGAGAAGGATATGTTTGTTAGGTGTCTTATCAGCAGGTTTCCATGGTTTTGTAAGGCATAATGACACACAGAGTTTCACATGAGACTTTCTTGTGACAGATATTCCCAACGCTAGAAAGTGAAGTGCAGCAAATTCTACTACTTCACAAGTTATCAGGAAAAAAATAGTGGCAAATTCTCTTGCTTTACAAACTACAACTTTGTCTTAAAAAAAAAAAAAACCTTTTATAAAACTGGGCATTGTGCATTGAAGTGGCACATTTATGTAGTTAAATTGCTATGAAAAAAAACCCCTTTTCTAAAACTGGACATTGTGCATTGAATTGGCACATTTATGTAGTTAAATTGCTATGAATAAAATGTCACACCATTCTTAATCCCCCAGTCTTCAAAGTATTAGGATTTGATCTATACTACAAATAGTACAGGTCAATATCTTCTTCAGAATATGGCCACAAACAGTTTGAGGTTATGTGCTAAGATTCAGAATGCACATTTTTCTGTTTTCAGACAGTCTGAATTTATATCATTCTACTGAATACCGAGGCAGTATCATCAGTACCAAAGTGTTACAAGAGTCAAATGTAGCTAAATTCAGAAAAGAATCTCATCTACCATTTTTCATTATCCCCAGAAAGTCCTATATATACTCTGCCATGAGAAGGTACTTACTGTAAAAATATCAAGCACAGGTAGAATTTCCCTTGGATCAAAATAACTTTCTTGTTGAGAATGTCAATAACATGTTTTCCAAGAGAAATTAAGCAAACTTGCAGTTACACAGGCTGTTGTTCTGCTTTCTTCATCAATCGGTTAGGGTACTTCAAAATAGAATCAACATTACTTTTTTTTTTTTATTAGCAGTCTTACCCCACAGTCCACTAGAACGTTCGGAGAAAAATCACTGAAAATAAACTAAATAAACTGAGTGAGTACAGGGGAGAGGTGGTTAGCACAGCCAGCTTTGATTTCCATGAAGTATTCAACCAGGTCCAATCACCAAAGGGTCTTAAATTAAGCTGACATAAAATAAGAGGGAAGGTCCTCACAGGGATAACTAACTAAAAGAATGGAAAGAAAGAGCTGCAATAAATCGACAATTTTCTCAGTGAAGGGAAGGTACAAGTGGAATCCCACAGGGATCTTTGCTAGGGCCTCAGCTGCGCAACACATTCAGGAATGATCAGGAAAAGAGAATGGAAAGGAGATTGAGTTTGCAACTAATGTTAAGTCTTTCAGGGGAAGAAAAACAAAAATTGACTGCAAAAAAGTATCACAGAAAACTCCCTGGCACTGAGTGATTGAGGATAAAATGGCAGATGACAGTCAAACGAGACAAATGTAAAGTAATGAACTCGACAAAAAAAATCCCCAATCAGTTCTCACTTTATGCACCCAGGGGTTGATTTTGAATCAGCTACTACCAAAAGCAACAGAGATCTTAGGTTAAAATAACACCATTATTAAGAAATCAGTTCAGTAGCTTCAGAATTCATATCAAACAGAAGAAAACCTCAGAAAATGTAATAATACTGGGTAAAGTCTGTTGTGCCCACATTGTGGTATGTGAAATTCTGGTCCTTTCATTTGAGAAAGAACATGCAGTAGAATTTGAAATAGAGCTTGACAAAAATTATCATATCTAAGCAACTAATTTGCACAGAAGGAAGTTATTTACAGGCTAAAACTCCCAACCTAGAAATGCATCGACCAAGAGCCAGCTAAAAATCATGACAGACATATTTACAGGCTAGGACTCCCAACCTAGAAATGCATCAACCAAGAGCCAGCTAAAAATCATGACAGACATGGAAAAAGCAAAAGAAAAATAAGTTAGCTGCCCCTTCCATTACAGTGACAAGAAAGCCTCAAAAACAAATTCAAATTAGAATCAGGCAGGCACTTCTTCACTTAATGTAAAGATGAACTGTGGAACATCCTGACATGATATTGTGAATGCTATAAATACCTGTGAATTCACAAGCTTTGAAAAATATTCATAACAGAAAAATCTGACAGGCCAAAAGGCCTTTTCCAGATTCAAGTAGTCTTTTTTTCCTCAGAAGCCATGAAATAATTCATCAGACTTACCAAAAAGTGTCATCTTCATATATGCATTTGTTTTCACCCATGTCTGAGTTGGGATACTGAACTAGATGGGACATTAGTCTGACCTGCTATGAATATTGCCATGGGCTCCACTGACAGGATGCCATCAGCCAGAACAGTCACCATGTTCATAAAGAATTGTAGTGCCAGAATGCCAAGGGTAGCAATTTCAAGATCCTCTCTCAGCAGGACTCATTCTGAGTGTGCAACATTAACCAGACAGCCTGTCTGTCCTGCAATTATGCCCAGATTTGGTTTTAAAAAGACATTTCTAAAACAAACATGTTCATTTTAGGGGACATATTTCCATTCTGGTGGCAAAAAGAATTTAAAATTATAAGCAGATAATAATATGCATATTAATAGTTTCACAGTTATCAGTAGGTTCAAAAGTCTTTCTAAGGCAAAGGAAGACTAATAATCTGTTCTGTAAAGTAGGGGGATAAATGGTCGAGCAAGCTGTACATAAACCCAACCTCATATGCTGGTTCAGTCTCCTAGGACAAAGGAGGAAAACTTCAGTGAGAGTTAGAACAGGGATTTTAATCCACACATTATACTAAAAGAGGAGTTTTCTTCCTCCATTCAATATTATATATCCTCCAGTCTTACAGCTAGTCTGAAATGCAATGTGTCTCAAAAAGTCTGCATTAAAAAATTAGAGGAATAAAAAGGAAAACTGCATCTAAGTTTACCTATGCTCCTAACTATAATGAATTCAAAATTTGTTCATAATAATTTCTAGTAAATTTGAAGCTCCTGTTTACGAAAATGCAGTAGTATTTTTTTTTCCTTACTTCATGAACTGTACTCAGAATATTTCTGTCTTCCAATTCTAGGAAGAGAAAACAAAGGCTACAGTCCTACAAAATAGAGGTGATCTTGATCTTAACTCTTGAGCTACACATTCTGTATACAGTTTTTTAATCCTAATAAATGTATTTTGGTTTTAGGAATCCTGCTTTGAAAAAGTATGCATTATCTATAGCAAAAACTTAAAATGTATTTTGGTTTTAGGAGTCCTGCTTTGAACAAGTATGCATTATCTATAGCAAAAACTTGTAAAACAGTTAACAGGGTAGGGGTTTTGGGGGGTTGATTGGGTTTTCCAGGGAGTTTTTCGGTTGTTTTTGTTTGTCTGGGGTTTTTTTCGATTCAAGATAAAATCACATAATTACACATAATGGGTTGAGGTTTCTTATTTTAATTTTGAGAATTAGATTATCTAACAAACTATATCTCAAAAGGCCAGTTCTCGTTACTGGAAAAGGTTACTGCTATGATAAACAGAAATACAGGACAAATTTGGTCATCCATCTGTATTGCTGATCAGCTAAGACAGCTCCACAACATAAGCAACTTTTGGTTGTGAGCATCCCAAAACAATAACAGAAGTAGAACATTTTGAGCAATGGCTGTACATATCTCAGTAAACGCTGAGTTATTTCTCCTCATCTTCCATTGCATGATTTAAAAAAATAAATAAATAAAAAAATCCATGCATAAACTGGATGTGGAATTTAAATTCCATGGTTTGCTAAAAAAAGGCAAATAATATACTTTATTTTCAGTTTAATGATATTTTTTCAAGGGGCCAAGAAAGTTCAGCATAGTTCAGAATAGGAAAAATTCTCCCCATCACAGTCTATGAATTACAACTCATTTTGTTCAGCATATCACTGAACCTTCAGATCCTTGATATTAGGGTCCAGGCAACAGCTATTAAATTGTTTGTAGTAACATTTCTGACTTCAGCTCCACTGACTTTACAACAGCATATTCAACAACTGGTATACTAAAAGTCCTGAATAAAAATGTCACAAATTTTGTATCAAAGTCATGTTAGGGACCACATAAAAGCAATGGAATATATAATGAGAAATGAGCTGAAATTCAAATATTTATCATCCAAATGCTTTTAGCTACCCAGTGCACACCCTAATGCAACAAGCTTGTAGGAATAGTTGGATAATAGGCAGTGAAATGGTACTGTTTTAAGACCAATATCTTCAAAGTAATAGCAAAAAACTACTTTGGGAGCTAAGTACAAACAAGAATTTCCTGAGATGTTGCAACAATTCCTTAACATTGTAAGCAGCACAAAAGGAAAGTATCAGGTAATCCCAACAAGTAGGCTCCCTAAGCCTTGGTCACTGATCAGTTCTGAGTTGGGATGATTCACTTTAAAGTGAACAGCTGCTTGAAGGAGCTCCAACTGAGTCCATTAACATTTCTTCTCCTGAGAATGTCTCTTTCTACAGAGCTCAAAATGCAGCCCAAACCATCACACATTCAGATGATCAGCAGGTTGGAAATATATATGGCACTGAGATAACTGTTCAGGGGCTACAAAGGTAGGTAAGAAAGGAAATGTATACTGCTCTCATATCAACTCATTTAACATTAGAGAAGGATTCCAAACAGTTTGAAAACAGATGATTATGTCAGAATTTTGCAGGATAAGAATATATTGCATTGCTAACTGGAATTTAAATCTTACATGCAAATCCTCATGACAGTTGATTCATAAACATACTCTACCTTTCTGTTGCTCTGTTGCCTTCATTGGCATTAATTTGTGTTTTCCCCTGATATTTGAGAATAAAAAATGACTGCAGGTAAAGGATTAGGGGAGACAGAATTAGAGCCCCTCTACTGGCATTAGCACCGCCCTCATTTATGAATGGATGAAGCTCTGTGGTTTAACAAACACAGGCACTGAGCAGGTTCATGAGTAGATGAACACTTTGATATTTACTGTACAAAAATCAAATTGTTAGCTGAAGATGTCATAATTAATTTTGTCATGGGCTTTTCTAGAGCGCTTATCACTGTGTTATTCAAGTTATTCTCAAAAAAAATGTATTAAATTTCACATTAAGACAAGCTGGGCCAAAATCCCTATGCAGTGAGTTGAGTATTACAGTATGATACAGGCATAATGATATGTGAAATACAAGTTTCTGATTATTTTTTTTCTTAACCTCTGGATTCTAGATTGGGATGGTTAAGGGTATTTTTTAAGTAAATGGAACCTTTATATTCACTTCGTGATCATCTGCCTTTCAATTACACAATTAGCTGACAGAAGAATTGTCTTTGCAAAAATTTCTGAGTAAAACTGGCAATAAAGATTCATTTTGACTGCAAACTATTTCACTTTTCAAAGAAGGGGACATGGCACTTATTTTAAAAGAATATAATATTAATGAGAGTACTTTGACTTACAAAAGTAAAAATCTATGGGATTTAAATAATGTAGCCAGCTGATTTGAGAGATCATCCAACATCCGAATTAATATTGGTGATAAATTATTTCACAGTAAAATTATTCATACCCAGTAGGAAATTAAATTGTCATAATATGATAGCATAAAAGAAACAGGTGCTCTTATCTACGCCTACATATGTTGTATGAAATCACTGAATAGTCATTTTTCATAGTGTTATCTATAACATATTCCACCCTACACATGGCATAAAGTCATGTTGCTTATTTAGTACAAGTTACTGACTTCGTTAACTTTATGTTAAAGTCCTACCCCCTCAATAAGTGAACAGTGAAGGAGTTCTAGAACAGCTGCTCAGTGATAGCATTAGTACAGAACACTGTTAAAGTAACACACTCTATCAAGATTTAATTTGACATATGTACAGATAAATTCATTTAAGTGATTGTATAGTACAAAGTATAGCTCGTAAACTTATTATGAGAGCTCCATTTTCTGGCTTTATGAGGGGTTTGGGGGCATATTATACTGAAATATATATTGGTCAGGAGGGCACCTTGACAAGTTACCCCATAACAAAAAATGAGGGATGAGTTGGGGGTTTGTCTGGGCTTGGTATTACGATGTATAAATAATGTAGAAGGTTCAGATCTCAATCCAGTTTTATCAGATAAGCACATCCAAAATTAATTGCCTATGGAATTGCCCATGATCATTGTACAGAAGTGAACCACAGTGGAGATATCTCAGGTGTTTAGATGTGTCAGTCCAGATGTTCATATAAAACAGTTGCAGATCTTTGTTTACCACCTGAAGTGTTTTCTTATTAGGAAGATGGAGGTATCTCAAATATTTGCAGAATAAAAACAGTTGATAAATATATCTTGTAGTGAATTTTACTGTAACTGCTGAGTAACTCACTTTGTTTTGCAAATTCATGAAGAACTTTGTCTGAGTTTGATATCCCATACATTAAAGTACACTTAATTAAGTAACTACAGTTCACATCTCAGCATGAAGCATGAGCATAAATGAAGACAAAAATCTCTTGGTCCATCACCACAAACTGAAAGACAATCCTTCTCTTCCAGAGACGTAAAAACCCAGCCAAGTCTTAAAGAGTTTTCACCAGCATTAAGGTACTGAAACAGATATCCAAGGACGTTAACTGAGATGCATTTTTTTGGTCAAAATAAATTGCCTTTCCACCAAATTATCAGAACCTTAACATGTATAAACAATTAGTTATTTTACTTGAGAGAATGCAAATAAATTTGAGAGAATATGAACAATGTCAGAACATTTTGTGTTCAACTTCAGAGAAACATTCCAAAGAACTGGTAAGATTCAGTACTCACAAAATGCCAGGAGAAAGAATGCCATATTCTGTCCCATGTAAGTCTGTGTATTCTAATTAAAATATCTTTTCTGTGTACCTGAAACTAATGTATTTGCTCTGTACAAAGTTGTCATTGGATGTGTCTATAATATGACTTTTGCTTAAGTACAATTTTGCTAAAGAAACAAATGCAAAATTCAGTAGTGAAGACAATGGTGTGAGAGTTCTTGTGTTTCATAAATCAGGTATTTAGTAACTGGTATTTTCCACCTGAAGAAATAAGTTGAATTAAATTGGGATTTGGAAGAGGTGTGGAATAAAATTTTGTTTTAAGGGCCAGTTTTCCAGTTCTTAATATAACAATTTAACATGGTCCTAACCTTGTTATTTTCTTCCTAATAACTAAAGTGTTCACTAAAAATGTGAAAGAGCATGAAGGACTTTCAGTTTAAGGCATCTGTTAGTCAGTTTTGCTTTACTAGTTAAAAAACAGTCTCAGTTTAAAAAAATAAATATATATTGCTGTGTTATAAACAGCTCTTGATACAGCAAAGTGATCATTATGATTACATTTGACCTTCACTGCTTGAACTCCAGAAAAAATAACACAATTTATAGTTAATTAAAAATAACAATGCTGTGGTAAATTTAAAATTGTTTGAAAATACAGAGAGAAATTTTTATTTGTTAAGTAAAGTCCCAGGTGCAGCTGTTTCTCAGAAAAATAGACATTTTTAAAAAATCCCTGCTGTTATAATTATAGTAATAGTTATTATTGTACAATTTCCCAAATCTGTCGGTCTCTTGAATACTATGGTATAATCCTACTGTTAAAATTACATCTGTTGATAAACCAGATATTCCATAGACTGGCCTGAAGTGTAAGTTTGTATTTTGCAGCTTTTCTCCTGGTATTATAATCAGTGTATGCATACACACACATAAAAACATAGTTTGTGTATGTCCACATTGAAACACAACCATTAGGTCTAATGTAGACCCCAATGCAACACTAAAATAGTTGATTCTATGTCTTTTAACAGATTTAAAATATATTAATAGAATTATCTATTTGCCCTTTTGGGTAGGCTTCTGGTTATTTATAATATTGTTACTTTAGCATTCATTGCTTATAATATACAGACAGAAGAGCTACAGCCAAAGGGCTTAGTTGGAATTGGGATCTCAATAATGCTATTCACTAAGTAAACCAGAGACACTGCCTGTCAAGGAAATTGATACCTGCACATTGTGTACATTATATCAAAGCACTGTGTGTTCAGAGGATTCTTACAAGGAAGTAAACAACACTGACAGTCAGATCGGAGGACTGCAACATTCTGCTCTCTATAGGAAAAATAAGGGTTGAATTAAATCATCTATAGGTAGCACAGCCACAGGTAGGGAAGCATTTTACTCTTTAGACAAATGAGCTGTTCCAAACAAACATTTCCCAGCTTATTGTCATAGAGGTCTTCTATTGATCATGGCAAAACAGTACTGTGATTGATCCTTCTTGTCTGTAGTACTTCCAATACACTCATAAATTAAAAGTCTAGATACCATTTCTGTGGACATTAATAGGACAGCATTCTTGAGCCTATTTTACTAAATACATAAAGAGTCCAACTGCTTTACATCTACTGGTTTTACTACAAAGGATCAGCAGACTACTTAAACAGCATTGCACATAAAAATATTGCTTGATAAACCCATCAATATATACACTTCTCCATTGAACTATATGATTTTATAGGTTTTTCCATCCTGGCCTTAGCAGTATAGCAGCTGTCATATTTATCACCTCAGTGTTCAATGCCACCTTCTGTTATTTCACATCTTACCTCCTTTTCTATCAGGCTGTTTTCCAGGTCCTATATTTATGCTTGCCCTTGATCTTCATAGCGATAACTGGGAGGCCTTTATTCCTCTGAAGAATTTACCTTTCCTGTTGACACGTTCTATGCAAACAGGCAATCGTTTCTCTAAATAAAATCAGTCTTTGCCTGATGGCGCTTAGCACATTAGCATGTAACTGAACAGAAAGTGGACATTTGGCAAGGAAAGAAGAACAGGAAAGACCACAGTAAAACTGGCATTTGCCAAGACAACAGAATAAAGCTTGTACACTATGTAGTCAGCATCAAAGCAGATGCTTTACTCTGGTACACCATGTGAATTCTGTACTTAGCTGTCTGAAACTGATGTACCTACACACTTGGCTTTCTGCTACTTGACAAAGTCATGAACATCCTGTTTGGTCTGCCACATCAAATGCTGACAGAAGATAGGACAAACCACCTCCATCAGCAGTGTAAGGCTGATGTCTTTCTCAGAATCTCCTCTATACCTTGGGCAACAAGGTTAAGAAAATGAATTTTGCATTGAAAAACCATCTTCTTATTAAGTGAAAGGAAGGAGCACAGGAAAAGAGGAATAAAAATTAGCTAATATTTGCCAACATTATTGATGAAGAGGACACAGAAAATTAAGTATTTATGCAAGCAACATTGTCCAGAATTGATTCTGAAGCAAGGACAATGTATTTTACTTTATGTTGCTGATATCCACTCGTCAGGTATGTGTAGGTTGCTCATGCATTTACCTTCATTAACACACACTTGTAAAAGGGAAAACAACATCTAATACAAATCACAGGTACAGCACAACTTTGGTTTCCATGGTAAGGGGAAAGGCAGCCATAGTTTCATATAAATTATGTGGACCTATATATGGCTTCAGGCACTACCAGTTAGCCAGTGAATGAGAGGTTCTTTAATTTCTTTCACTCTATTAATCTGAAAACCACCCTTGCAAACACACTTGAAGTAAAGAGAGTATAGAAATTGAAGCTAAAGGAGGGAAAGATGAACTGTGCAGAGAAAAAAATAAAACCATAGTCAATATGGAGCAGAATTGTCTGCAATTTTACCATAATTTAATGTTTTTCATTGAAGTACTCCCTGTAATTTGAGGTCTGTTATTCCAACTATATACCCATTCTTGAAGAAGTTACAGAAATTATAAAAATTATGGTCATACTCAATTCTCTCCTGAAGCAAACTCCTTCACTTCTAAAGTTAAATCTAGAGGCAAAAAACCACTTCTCCACAGCACAAGATTCTTCATTCATTTCACTGTCCCTTTTTTCCCCCAGTAAAATCTTATCTGTTCTAAAACAAAATTAAATAAAACTCAAACACTGTCACAATTTTTCACAAACCACATATGATAAGGAGCCCAAATATTCCTGTTACCCAGGAATAAACTCTGGGAACTGGGAAACAGTGTATATTTTCCCTGCAGCATTAAGTCAATTTACAGAGATATCCAGCTGCACTCTGTGGCATTGATGACCTTTACAGGGAGAGTAATGTATATGTTTTCAGTATGTTTACTTTTTTGTAAAACAGAAACAACAGTCCATTCAACAAGCACAAACTATTGTTCTCATGACAAAGGGTTGCCCCAGTCCAAAACAGATTGCAGAGGTGTACAGACAGAAAGGAGAGAAAAACATCTAACCTGTGAAGAATTCTCTCCAAAGAAGCAATGGGCAATTCCTAGATGTGCATATGCTATTACTAAAATGGCAGGAAGAAAGTCAACTGTAGAACTGGCACTGGGTCAAAAACCAGTGCTTTTTCAGTACCTTCCCTATTTGGAAAATATTTGGAATTTAGAATAAAGCCAAAATAGGTGTACTTTATATCAGCAATGAACCTTGAGCTGATTTCCAAAAACCCTAAGCAAAGAAATGCTTTTTTTGAATGTTCACTTAAAGTCCTACATCTAAATTTAAGTTTGTATTTACATTGCTCACCTTAATTTTTAATATACTTCTAGTTAAGTCAGTTAAGAAGAATTCTACAGCATTGGTAAAAGTATATATATGTATGGAAAGTGAATTTTCAGTTAACAGTTTTGCTCGTACTATAAACTTTGTTCTGAAAGTAAAGTCATTCCTTTGGTGTAGAAAAACTTACTTGTTGACCTATGAGACCAATCCAGTTATCTCACAACTTTTGAGCAGATAGTCTTGTATGCATACACATAATCTACATATTAAACATTATTCAGAACTTTTTAAAATATGATTTGTATACAAATCAGTCTACAAGGAATTAAATGTTGGTTAAATACTAAGGTCTAATAATTTACTGGGGTTTTTTTTGCTACTCATTACCTACATTTTTCCCAGACTTTAATCTGATGCCATACCTGAGACCAGAGGATTCATAGCCAAATGTTGCTGCAGTTGCTTCTTTTAAACTCACCTAATTATTACTTCAAAACATTTTCCTTTCTGAAGACTCAGTGAAGCCTTTCCATCTCCTGCAAGCTCAGCTGAAGACTAACAGAGTTATGCTGCTGTAAAGAAGACAATAGATGAAGACAATTTTATTCAGATCTGAAAGACTAAGTTGGACGTGCAACAGAGCTCCAACATACAGCAGGTGTGTTCAAAGCAGTAATTTGAACGTAAATGCAAGTCTCTGTTTCAATACAATCTCTTCAACATTAAATAGTATTGCTTAATCAAACCATTGATGATATTTCTGACATTCTAGATGAGGCAATAGCTTCCACTTCTGGATAGTCCTTCATGCTAAAGATGCTTGCTTTTAATAACAGCAAAATATAGCAAATATTTTATAGCAAATAATATAGCAAAACTATTTAGAGCAAAAAATATAGCAAAACCAAAGAAACAGTGTTTAAAAGCAAGACACACTATAAAGAAAACTTCTATAGCAGAATTCTTTTTCCCATGAAGAAAATATCAAGGAGAAAAATAATCTGTTCTATGTTCTACCGGGCTAAATCTACTGTAACTCCATGTGACTTGCACCAGTGCAGCTGCAACAAAGTCCTCTTCTCTACCATCATAAAGGCTAAATCTACTGTAACTCCATATGACTTGCACCAGTGCAGCTGTAACAAAGTCCTCTTCTCTACCATCATAATATGGACTGTGTCCATGAATTACTAGATCTGGGACTGGGCTTAAGAAACATCAGTTTACACACATTTTGAAGGGCAAGATATTGTCTGAAGAGGGATTCTCTCACGTTAATGTATTTATTCAACACAGATTAATGAGACAAGATATTGAAAAATGGATAAAATTAATAAATACTGCTTGTCTAGGAACTGTGAATCAGGCTACTTTGCAATTCCTTATACATGGGAAAAAATTAAGCTTTGTTTATATTTGCACAACTGTATAATTTTTATATGCACTAGAATATTCTATTTTTCATTCTGTGAAAAATAATTATATTCAGAACAGCTGCAAAACTCTGCAAAGAATTATTGTCTTAAAGCTGGCTCTGATTTCAAGCAGATAGAACATCATTATTTCATCTAACAACCAGCATACTAAGGATCAGGAGGTAAAACCCAAAACAACCAGATAAATATTCCAAAGACATTACTTCATTTCAGCACCCATTTTGATGAAAAATATAGAATGTGGGTTCATCTACAGCAGAAAGCATATGTAGTGATAT
>NW_008663013.1:58376-76193 GCF_000695815.1 Acanthisitta chloris
GTGTCTGTTTTGGTCATCATACCTTAGACAAACTTTTTTGGTAGGCAAAAAACAACCAAACCCAAACCAAACCCCACCAAACCCCAAAACAAACAAACAGAGAAAAGCCACAAGAAAAAAAAGCCACAAAAAAAAACACCCACAAAAAAAGAAACTTTCTCTAAGATGTCACATTGTAACATGTGCTCTGCTGGTAACAACTGCAGAATGTCAAGTATATGGATTGGTTTTTCCTGTCCTTAGTTTCAGTCAGTTCTACAAAGACAAAAGTATTTTCTGTTTGTTTTTACAAATGATACATGCCTTCTTGCATGGGACAATATTTAAATTTCATTCACAGAAAAAATGTTTAGGTGACTGCTCCTTCCTGCATACACTTTCATAAAGCCATACAAAACAAAGAAAGGTATGAGTCTTGGATCAAGACTCTTCCCTACTGGGACTGAAAGACAGACCTTTAGGCAATACCAGAGATACAAAAATTAAACAAAGACTGAATGACATTGCACCAAAATTTTCTTTAGCAATCTAAACATGATTCCAGTTCAAGTAGTTCTTGTGGTCTTGCTACAATTACAGAAGCAAGGTGTTTCTGTACAGGTGATAAGAGGTCCAGAAACTACACAATTAAAGTTGCTTTTACCCCAGCCAAGGAAATCCATCAACATCACCTCTTACAAAAAGCTAGGACAGACGTGGCAAAAGAATCATAAAATAGTTTCAGTTGCAAGGGACCCACCATGGGCAGGTGGTAAAAGAATCATAAAATCGATTCAGTTGCAAGGGACCCACCATGGGCAGGGACATCTTCAACTAGATCATGTTGAGACCCCCACCGAACCTGGACTTAAATGTTCCAGGGATGGGGCTTCTACCACCTCTCTGGGCAACCAGACCCCCATCCAACCTGGACTTAAATGTTCCAGGGAAGGGGCTTCTACCACCTCTCTGAGCAACCTGTGCCAGTGCCTCACCACCATCACTGTAAAAATTTTCTTCCTAATATCTAGCCTGAACCTACTCCCTTTTAGTTTAAAGCCAGTGCCTTGTCCTACCACAACACACATCCCCACCTTTCTTACAAATCCCATTTAAGTGCTGAAAGACCACAACAAGGTTTCCCCAGACCCTGGTTAAAGGCCTCACAGAACTCCACATAGACGACATCCATAGCTCTTCCCTTGTCCACAGATGTAGCCATTCCACCATAGAAGACCACCAGGTTGGTTAGGCAGGACTTGCCCTTGGTGAAGCCATGCTGCCTCTCTCAAATCCCCTCTCTGTACTCCATGTGCCTTAACACAGATCCTGGGAGGATCTGTTCCATGATGTTCCCAGGCACAGAGGGAAAGCTGAGAGCATAATAGTTCCCTGGGTTTTGCTTTCTAATTTTTCTGAAGAACAACCTGATTACTTTATAAGTGACAGCCTTCCCTCAAGAACTTTCACAATATATTGTCTAAACTATTTTTTAAAATCCTCCACATTTAATTTCTTTTAAAAAAATAATGGAAACTAAGAGGTCAAATTAGCAAATTTTAAAATTAATTCTTAGGTCAAATTCTGTAAGTTTGAAGTGAAACATTAGATTATTTGCAATTTTTTTTCTGCCTTAAACTGCCAAACAACTCCATTTATCCAGCACCTTCCCACTGATTTTTTCACTCAGGTCTATTTCCAATGCAATTTCCTAGAGGTCAGCTTAGACATATATAGAATATATATCATTTTAACCTGAGCAACAAACTATAAGATATGAAACTGCTGGTGGAGCTCATAATTTCTCTCTGCAATTGACCTTTCAGTGCTCCATCTATTTCATATTTCTGTTTAATCACACAGCCAGGGCGATTCTCACTCAGCTACTCTCTATGTATTTTACATTTTTGATCAAATTTTTACCACAGTTCTTTTCAAATCAAGTTTGAAATTATTCTTGAGATTTAAATCAAAATTAAAAATTATAATATTCCAACACACACAGGAGTCATATATTCTTTGTAAGGCTATAATAAACTTTTAGCTAAATGGATTAGTTATAGTTTTGAAAACAACCTAAAAAGTGGATGGAATTAAAGTGATAACTGCTGAGTTGGCCCTTATTGTGAAACATTATCACAGGTCACAATTGAGGAAACAATTCTAACAGTTTAACTCCGCAACAAAGATGACCAACAGCATCTTTACATCCTCCTGTCTTTCCATCCTCCATCATAAATGTTACGTTTAAAGAGCTGTGCTCAAAAATAGAAGATTGGAACTTAAATTAGAGAATACATAACAACAAATTTTATAAATTTTCAATGTAGGGATGCCAAATATGGATTCCCTCTGATTAAACTGGTAGCAGTTATATGGTTTCTCTTAGATTTAAGTATACCCCTCAATTTAATCCGTTGCCCTCAGTCAGGAAGTAAAATACCTTTTACTAAAAGAGAAGATCAAATTTGCTGACTGTGCAAAGATGAAATAATTTTTAGAGAAGTAATCAAGAAAGAGAGTAGCTGTTTGCCTCCCAATTTTCCTTAGCCTTCTACCAGCATGACCATTTCTACAGTGTAATTTGTACCCTGCTATCAGAGTATATGAATGTTTGGCCCCTACTTGGTAAGAGCATTCCCATTATGCCAATATCCTATTTTAAAATGGGTGTATTTATTAATAACTTATTTTTTTATACTAAGGCTGTCTCATACCCAATAGACTCCTATGTACAGGTTGGAAGGGACCTGATACTATGCAGCATCCTGAGTGAAATGGCAGCAGTTCAGGGATTCATATTCGAAAAGTAATATTTAAACATGACTCTCTCAGTGCTCCTGGCCTGGACTGCCATTTGCAATGCCAGTCCCTGGTTCCAGCTCAAGTCACTCTGTACTTATATGCAAAAGCAATTCTCTGTGTGCTTTTAAATTCAAATCACAATTTATTTTTTTCAAAATAATGTCTTATTTAAAAAACAAACAACTAACCGTAAGTTATCAGTTCTGGTTGGTACTACCAGGTACCTTTTTGTTTCCAGAAAATAAAGCACATTTTCATTGAAACAAAACAACAAAGAAATCAACCTGAAATCCCAATGGCAGAAAAATTCTTGCAAATGATGAAAGGCAGTTATTTTCCATACGAAATACTTATTTTCACAATAAGCTCTTTTTATCCAATGTTGTAGTATCTTTCAAAACATGACATAAGGATAATCTGGCCAGCACTACTGAGCTTGCTTTTTTGTAGACACAAATGTAGGTTCACAGTAGCAAGAAAAAAAAAAAAAAAAGAGTCCTATGTCCACAAGTAATTCAAAAGACGACTTCTCAGTAACTTCTGATTCAGGAAATGTCATGTGTTCTCACAAACTTGGTTAGTCTATTGGATAGAAAACTAACCAGACTGAAGTGTAAACAATTCCCCTTTTAACTTTCTAGCTTTTAAACTAGTCATTTTTCATTTATATCTTTGGTAGTTTACTAGGAAATATCTTATTTTAATTTAATCTTCCAATATATAGAGCAAAGCAGTTTGATTTACATTTTTGAGAGTGGAAATCCAAATTTGAAGAGTTATTGTTCCGTAAGTCTTGAGACTTCTTGGAGTAGTACAATATTTCTACCATATGTTTTGCTTCCTTTTCTGCAAGTAGGGACCAGGTTGCTGTGGCAACTGTGTTACAGGATGACTACAGAGCAGTGTTTACTGACACTATGCAGCAGAATTCCTGTTTTCCTTGAAGGAAGAATGTCATATGTTACATTTCAGTTGATTAAGATAGGGTTCAGTGTGATATTGTCTTCTTGGTTGTATTTGCATCCTCTTAACGTTCTGAAAAAGTCTCAGAAGCCAACTGTCATGGTAACACTGAATACCCCAAACAGAGCAAGTTTCAGGTTAACCTGACTGTTTAATCAAATATGTGATTTGAAAAAGCACACAAAAATACAAGAACTGAACTTATGAAGTAAGATAGAAGACATTCATCAAATTAGGTTGTTCGTTTAACTTTCTTGCACTATGTCAGGAAAGGAACTTCACTTTTCTTTCTGTTCCCAGGTTTCTCTTTAACATCTCTCAGGGTCCTTCCTTCATCATATTACCTTCATATGCAACAACTTAGCATATATTAATATGAAGCAAAATCGTCACCTCTCTGAAGATAATAAGTATTTTATCACTAAGATTCCTAGGGCCATCATTTAATTGCTGGAAAAGGTAATACCAGTCCACAGAATATGCAAGTGCCACCACTGTAACTAATGTATTCTCAAGGTAAATAAGATCCTAAAAACAACTTATTATTAACCTAACATTTCTTTAGCTCAAAAAAAACCGCTTGTCTTCATTAAAATTGCATCCAAATATCACTTATCAAATTGGCAGATCTCATTATTTAGATTTTGCCTTTAAAATCTAATCAGTATCTTAGTCCCAAATCATTTTTATGCTCCTTTCTCATTACAAAAACTGCTATTTTCAACTTAATCAGTTTCACTACACAGTTATATTTCATTAGACACTAAAATGCTGTGAGAGTGAGGTAGTCTATTAAAGAAAATATTAAGCCTAGAGCTTGGTTTCTGAGAAATGAAGTGTTCTACAGGACTCCTAAGAGAAGAAATAGTCAGAAACATCATCCTAACAGAAATTTAGGAACTATACCTTGCACTGTATTATTAGGCTTAAAATGCATTATGTTCAAAAGAGCTCTCAAATACATTGAAGTGGAATTATTGCCAGTCTAGAATTAGAGTTACACCTATTCCTCCTGAGTACAAACCTCCTAAATAAACAAGAGTGTTGAGGTCCTTGCGAGGGACAGACTACAGCACACACCAATATGATGTTCTGATAGCCAAATTTATTTAGGGCACCTCACAGTATTTATAGTAAAATGTCTCCCGTACATGCAGCTACGTGCTGATCACACAACTTTAGATTGGTTACTCAACCTGTCAATGCTGCAGTTCTTACTTATGATAGGTTACAAGTTTAAGCTGCATCCTGCTCTCACATCCTGGGAAACTGATAACAAGAGCTACACAGTGTCTATGAGAACCTAAACAACAGCACTATTCCCAGCTTGTTAGCCAGATGACTTATCTATAAGGCAGTAAAACTAAAACCAAACCTAAAAACCCTGGCAGCAGGAGAGAAGAAGACCATTATAAGGTGTTGGATTGAAGACACAGGAATGCATGAAGATAGAAACAAGGTCAGCAAGACCTATTTTGTGTGTCTTGTTTTTAATTGCTTAAGCATTCCTTTAACCATTGCTCAAGTTACAGCTCCTCTGCTAGCCAGGCCCCAACACAAGAGCAGTATTCAAACCTCAGGCATGCTTTGACACCAAAGGCTGATCATGTATCAGCTTTATTGGGGTGGGGGAGGTCAGGATGAGGAAGGAGCAAACCACAAACCCAAAAGATTTTCAAGGTTTTTTGGAGGTGACGGCCGTGTCAGACAGCAGTGGACAAAATCCCACTGGTCTCATGGCTGTTTGAAGGATACGACCTTGTTGAGACAAGCTGAAATTCCCCTGAAAATCCAACAAAACTAGTTATCTAGGACCTTATAGAAGAGATATATAGCTGCATTACAAAACAAGTATCTATTACTATGTTTTGATGTTCCTCTGATTTTATGAAACATACCTGGAGCTGAACACAATAATTTTATTTCACAGCAAAAAGAAACTGGTTTATCTATTATTCAGGTTAATCCATGGTTCGGTTCCATTCACCTTGTTTAATAGAAATAAAAGAAAACCAAAAATATGATCAATGCAAAAGCCAGAATCCCAAAATGATAGTGGAGAGAAGACACTATTAAAATTGAAATAAATTTGACCAAAGAGTGATGCGACGTCCGTAAAGCTCAAGGACAATATTTCAAATAACAATGATGAGACATGCCAAACACTCCAGTTTTAACTTCTTAAAAAGACTGATTTTCAAAAAGCACCAGGGGTTAGGAGAAAAAAAAACAGGGTCCTATAAGTTTCAGTTCATCATTCAAAGACTGAAGCACTCTACATCACTACTTTCATTTCAACTATGGTTTACATGTCCAGTTGTCTGAGCTGCACTGTCAGTAGCAACGCTGAGAACACTGCATTTGAAACTCTAAACGAAAACTTGGGCCCTGGCTTCTAATATATTAAGGAAAAAGTCAAACACCATTAAATCTAAACTAGGACTGAGTCTGAGCCGAAACGCACCATCCATTCACACTGCTTTGGGATCCATCCAAAACCCACTGCTTTGGGATCCATCCCAATCCCATCCACACCCACTCCCTGGGTCCACTTGGTCTCTCAGCATCTCTCAAACTCTGAACACTGCTGCAGCAGAGCCAGACACACAGAATCTGTACATAGAGCCTTATCTAAGTGAGGAATAAAATGATGGGTGTCTTCAGTCCATCTGATAGCTTAAATGATTTCTGAGTGCTAGCTTGGGTCAACTTGTTTGATCTTCCTCTGAAACAGACTAAAAGCATTCAAAATAGTCCCCATGTCACAGCTGAAGGAAGTGACCAAAGGCCATGAGTACAGGAAACTATCCAAGGCTACTCTCATACAGCTACTGTCTCCACAGCACACACTGCAAGACAAGAAATTTAGCAATCAAATTACCAGAAGTCAAGCTGTGTCATACCAAATTTTTTCCCCTGTTTATGTACCACAACTGCTTAACATCAGGCTTGCTTTACTGCTTGTACTATGGCAGTGTGCACCCAGTGAGACCACACAGCTATTTTGAACACAGCCCAGTCCAGCCCTAATCTAAACTCTAAATCAGGGACAGACCTGCAAGTTTATATCAACACGACTGCTAATGTTTCGTCTTTGGCAACTCCCTTCTCCAACCAAGTCTTTTATGTTCTAGGAAATAACACAGGAAAAGACAGAAAACACTAGGATTAAAATATTGCTTCCCAAGTGTAACACAAAGTAGGCCACAGCACTGCTTGAATACAGGTGAAAATGTGCCCAGTATAATATTTAGATATGTGAGAGATACTGCTGCTGTCTGCTGTTCAGAGAAAATTTACAGCACAAATGTTGTATGAGTCAGTGTGAATGGCTGCTGTCAGCTACAAATATCATCTGCATATTACATACCTACCACATGCAAAGTACTCCTGCTATGGTCTTATTAAGGAGGCTGTAATGTTATACCTACAGCAGCCTATAGATACTAAAAAATGCCCTTCCTGCTTATTT
Organism: Acanthisitta chloris; assembly: GCF_000695815.1. NCBI lineage: Eukaryota > Metazoa > Chordata > Aves > Passeriformes > Acanthisittidae > Acanthisitta > Acanthisitta chloris. The sequence goes on from NW_008663013.1 coordinate 65,596, forward strand.
TGTACACAGTGAAAAATGACACACTTCTGGGTAAATTTGCTCATTAATTCTGACAGATAATTGAGAGTACATGCTTGATACAACAACTTAAGAAAGCCATAGAAACATATATGTTATAAATGTTGGCAAAAAAAAAAAAAGGGAGAGGAACAGAGAGAACAATTGTTTGAGCGACACAGAATTTTAGATGGGTAATAATTAAATTACTTCAGAGTAGCTAAGATGAGCACTAGAAAAATCTCACAAGCTTTCTTGAAGAGTATCTAAAAATATCTAGGGCTGAAACAGAGGAGAAACTATTTCAACAATTACTTCTGAGTTTCCTTCTTCCATTCTTTGTTGGAAAAACAACTTCTCTTATTTACTTTAAAAAGTGAAAGAAATTCTTCACTTACACATGAAATAATTGAATACTTACTTGCACTTGTTCATAATATTGAGTAGATCAGTATTCATTAACATGGGATAAAACTGAAGAGAGGAATTCAAACAAGTTTTGCCACAAAAAGACGTAATTAATCCCAGAGGTGCCTTATATGGCTGAGATCATTCTTATCTCAATGCCTTGTTGCAACATGGATATTCCTCTCCATTTCTAGTTAAGGTCCCATGCATAGCACAGAGCACAGCATCATGTCATGGACATGAATACCATTTGAAGAGCGACATATTAGCATGGCCCTTGGACAATCAACCAACTGAAAGAATAGCTTTGGCAGGACTGCCTCTTCAATCCTTGATCAGAATTAAAGATAACCAAGCGAGAGGCTGAAAAGAGAGGAAAGTAGCCTTCCTTGATCAGAATTAAAGACAACCAAGTGAGAGGCTGAAAAGAGAGGAAAGTAGCCCCCATCCCACCACGTATGGGCAATATGGGTCCCAGAAAAGAGGACAGCAGCAACAGAAGGAAACCTGTTGTGATCAGACAGAATCAAAGCATTTCTTAGAACAGCTTTGCATCTAGAGCTGATCCTGTTCCTCTCCCCCACTCTTCCTTTACTATATAAAAGCTATGCACAATCCACTCTGTTCCATGTTTTCTAAGCAGCACCCATCACATTGTTCATTCAAAGGTCAGGCCAACACAGATGGCATGCAATTCAGAACAACAAACATGAAAACATTTGTCATTAATCATTATAACCCTTAAGTATAAACATAAATAGTTACCTATAAAGAATATTTCATTTCCTATGAAAGGAGGTCACAATGGATGCTCACTAGCAATGAGTTGCAGCCAATACAATAATTTGAAAATTTATATACACAGCCAGTGCTCCAGCCAGCAAATAATGTATGCAATTACTGCTACTGTTAATGTGCCTGCATGCTTAATTTCAGGAGCAGCATGCTGAGTGCTTTCCCCCTAAGGTGGCTTCAGCAACTGGTCTGTATTTTAATGGAGGGAACCATATGTAATGAAAGCAGAACTTCCAGGAGACAAGCCATGATTTCAACTTGTTCTTGTTGCCAGAGTAGTAATTACAGTGAAATGGAAAAAAAAAACCCAAGTACACACCTACTATAAACAGATGGCTAATAAAAATTTGGGGAGCTCTTTCAGTACAGAAATTGTGTACTCTGAAAAGACACCTACATAACAAATGCTTGGACATCTTGTCTCATTTTATAGGCTACTTAAAGATGTGCCCCCTAGCTCAGCAACCAAATTACTTTTTCCTTCATTAACGGTTATATACAGAAGTTTCAGAATACATGCATACTAAATATTGACATTTATAATAGAATGTATCAAATATCTCATGCAATACAGGCAGTAGGTATTAACTAGTAATGTGATGTACACATAGAATCATAGAATTTTAGGGGCCAGAATGGACCCTACAGATGGTCTAGTATCAATCCCTCCTGCCATGGGCAGGGACAACTCCCCGCTAGACCAGGTTTGAACACTGCCAGGGTTGAGGCATCCACTGCCCCCCTGGGAAACCTGTGCCAGAGTCTCACCACTCTCACAGGAAAAAAATATTTTCCTAATATCCAGACTACACTTCCTCCCCTCTTGTCCTATCATTGCAGTTCCTTACATAGAGATCCTCTCCAGCTCCCTTGTAGCCCCTTCAGATACTGAAAGGCTACAATGAAGTCTTCATGCAACCTTCTCTTCTCCAGACTGAACAGCCCCAGCATCCTCAGCCTGTCTTCATAGGGGAGATGCTCCAATCCTCTTATGAACTTTGTGGCCTCCTCTGGACTTACTCCAACATTTCCATGTCCTTCTTATGTTGAGGGCACCAGAACTGCATGCAGTATTCCAGGTGGGGACTCACAAGAGCAGAATAGAGGGGGGAAATCATTTCTTTCAACCTGCTGGCTACACTCCTCCTGATGCAGCCCAGGATTCGATTGGCATTCTGGGCTGTGAACACACACTACTGGCTCACGGTGAGTTTTTCATTGCTGATCTCAATTGCTTCCCCATCCAACCTGTAGTGTGCCTGGGATTGCCGTGACCCAGATGTAGGACCTGGTGCTTCATTTTGTTAAACTTCATGAGGTTTGCATTGTCCCACCTCTCAAGTTTGTCAAGGTCCCTCAGGATGGCATCCCTTCCCTCCAGCATGTTGACTGCCCCACACAGCTGTTGTCAGCGAACTTGCTGAGGGTGTACTCAATCCCACTGTCTCAAACATGGTCATGAATTTTTATGTTATAGATCACAGCTTTCTGGTCTACCATCTTTAGATATAGAGTAGTCTTGATGAAATTAGGAGGTTACAATATATATTGATCCACCGAGACTTATTCAAGCCCGCAAATATCTGCTCAGTTTTGTACTCCAATTTGAAGACAAGAACAAATATTTCCATTTGCTCAAAAACATTGACAGGTGAATCAGTGTTGCAACATTCAAGTAGGTCAGCCTGTTGCATTATTCAGGGTAGCAACATGACACATCTCTATGATAAAATACTGTTTAACACAAATTTGAAGCTATACAAGCATATATCTCTTTATAGCAGAAGAAAGGCTGCTTTAATTTGAAATTGTCCCTCCTCTCTTTGTAAGAAGATGTGAAATATTACAAATCAATTCTTTTTGCCTGCCTATCGTCTTCATCCCAGTTGATAGCAGGGCACACACATGAAATAAGGAGAAGTGTATGTCTGTTCTAGGCAGCACAAGCAACAACAGATTTAAAGGAACACCATCGGCTGCAAACATAGGCAAGCAAAAGTCAAAAGAAGAATCAAAGTTATTTGAGGTACTAAGAACTTCATGCAGTTTCCCCTATCAATTTAGGGACACATGACCAAGGCATTTTCTGTCTTTTAGAATGTTTTCTCTCCCCTGTTTCTGTTTGAAAAGTCATGCCCCTAAGGGAAATGCAGTCTCAATGTTCTACATTATCTGTACACAGAAACACTGTCAGTAGGAAAAGTAAACAGAGCAAAGTTGGCACATCTCAACTGCCTCATTTGCAATAATTCTATGTAGCACTTTTAGTAATAGAAAGTTGGATATTCTCAGGAACTGTTTACCAAACAAATACTTGCCCCTGAAAATAATAAAGAGAAATCAAAAGCATATTTCTACAAAGAAATCAATATGATTTGCACCAAAAAGTACTCTTACATATTCTCTTTTTAGAATATGTTATTCTGTTACAGATTGGTCACACCATATATATACTATTGAGCTTCTGTATGAAACAAAAAAAAAAGACATTTTTAAGCTTGTAGACACAGATCTCGAGTACTTCCTTAGCCCATTTGCTAAGGTGTGGCTTTTTTTGTAATGAGAAGAACCTAATCCTATTTGAAGAAAAAAAAAAAAAAGCAAGTTCAGTATTTCATTCAAATGAAAGGTTGTAATTTTAAATAAAGAACCTTCTAGTGTTCTACGAATAATCCAATTATTTATTATTTAAATCGATCAACGTGTTTATACACGGTTTCAAATGCTAATTTTTGAAGTAACCAGCCTGAAACGCCATTTTTTACGGTTGTGAGAATAGGCTTCACAACTTTTAGTATGTTCATTCATTTTTATGTGCAAGCAATCTGGTTATTCAGCAAAGCCTACACATATGCTTAAAGTTAAACATACCAGAAAATATCCTTGCAGACAGAACAGCCTAAAATCATAGTTGCAGCGGATATGGTTGAAGAAAAACTCTAAAACCCCTTAAAGCAATATCAGCATTACAAACTGATGTGGATTTATCCAAGAATGGAGAAAGGAAAGTATTTTATTCTATTATATATTACCTCCCCATTAACAGCACGTTCCTGTGTGGAGGTTTTATTTGCCTCTGACCCCTAACAGATGTGACACAATAGGTTCAGCTCTTCTCTGCCACACTTCATAAACCTCCAAAATGACAAATGGATCAGAACTGACTGGAGAGAAGAGGGAGGGCTGAGATTCTACAGGCAAAACAATGGTCACATAAGCCCACATTTGTGTTAACTCATTTCTTTATCAAAAAGGCAAACAAACAAACACAAAAACCCCAACTGATTATAATAATGTCTTTTTCCAATCTTAGTGTTTCAGATCAACCAAAAAACCCCTCAGAAACTCTTAAAAGGCACACAAGATAAAACACCAACAACTCTGATCTAGCTACATGTACACAATAAGAGCTCCACTTTGACACTTTCTCTAGAGAAAGGCAAAAAAGCAAAAAGGCAGTGACTACTCTTGGCAGCATTAAAATATTGGTCAAATGTGTGGGTGAGAAGCTCAGTTCTGGCTACTGACATTAGTTTTCCAACTCACTGAAACTAAGGGGAAGGAGGAGTGCAGCTGACACAATAGTGAGTAAATTCATTGGTCCTATTGCTTCCAATGGTTCCTTTACTGCATATGCCAAATCACCCAAAGCACAGCATTACAGCATATTTGCTCCCACATGCTGTTGACCACCCACTGGTAAACACAACAGCCAGTTATTTTGATGGTGATAGTTTCTATGGGTCTGTCTTCTTGAATGTGAACTCTTGCATAAAGGTCAAAAGTGAGTTTCTATGGGTCTGTCTGTGAACTCTTGCATAAAGGTCAAAAGTAAAGCTGGAGAATAAAGATCTCTTAAAATGATGATGATGTGAAAACTAAGCCTATGCATCCTGTCTTTAATTATGTCCTTCCAAACAACACTCCTGTTGAATACTTATCTACATGAAATCACCAAGACATTTTAACTACAATCACATTCAAGGTTATCCACACCAAGATCCTTTTAAACTTTCTGATCAACCACATCTTAATAGAGTTAATGTATGAACAGGCTTCATTGCTCTATTTGTTCCAGACACTATGTTTATCAGAGTTGCTCTTATTAATTTTTTAAGCTGTCTCTTGTTTACCTCTACGCTTTAGGTCAGTTATCCCAGTAGTTTAGAGACTCAAAATGCCATATATGGCCATCATATTGTCACACAGCACTAGACTGGGAGCATTTTGAACAACCTTGACAGCTCTCACTTCCATCCAGGTGATTCTAATTATGTTGCTGAGACAAATTTCTTCAATCTTACCATTAAAAAGCATGGATGAACAGAAGCAGGTTTTTTTTTTTCAAGGAGGAATTGCCACTGCCTGCACTGAGGTTTTTGCTTAGGTTTTGCTAATCTTTCCCCCCACTGTTCCCTTCATTAATGGCAGTGAAATGGATGGCATAGAATAGTCACCTCTTTGCTGAAAGAAAACTTATGATAAGGTGATGCATCAGTTACTAATTTTAATTTGTTTAAGTCTTAAAATCTACTAAAAATATTGGTTTTCCTATTAAAGTGTGATTATCCTTAGAAAACTGACTAAACAGTGACACCATGGGGTGCCTTGCCTATTCATGCTAATTAATTTTCACCTAAAATTACATAGTGTGTTAAGCATTTCAACTGCTACCCCAGTGCAACCAATCAGGTGCCTTTTTCAGCTACCTAAACATGCTTAAACACCGTTTAAAAATTAGAATATAATTGTGATGTCAGTAAAAAAAAACCACAGCCTATTTGCCAGGTGTACTGGATTGTCATGGGCAAAACCATAAACACTAACCCATAGTGGATCTGGATCCCAAGAAACCAAAGAGATTAGAGCTTTAGCCCTGGGTTAGATAGATGAGAATCAGGAATATTTAGGGTGGTGCATCACATGCTCAAACTGTAGCTTGTTTTAAGTAAAAGTGCTTTCTTTACCTTATGTCAGCAGTTATTCAAATGCTTTAGTGACTGTGGCCCTTAGTGCAGCCTCTCTGTGTTACCTGGCTAGCTGGCACAAGCAGAATACCAAACTGGTTCCCAGGGCTATTTTCAATGGGTGATGAGTACCCAGACTGGCAGCTCCTCTGCTACCCTGATTTAGGAGATATAGCTATGAGATTAGGAGCCCATGTCTGAGCAGTTGCCAGCCACTGTGAGAGAACATCACTGAGGTTTGTGTTGCTCAATACAAATGACATGTTCTCCTCTATCTGCAAACTGCTATTCACATAAACTTTGCAATGTCTCCATTTTTCACTACTGCTAGGAGATACCAATTCCTAAATAGAAACTTTTCTTTCAAGAGTTCAGCTAAGTTCTCAGAGCCGTAACCCTGGATAGTGCCATCACTGTGCAGGTGCAAGGTTAAAGAGTTCAAGCACAGCTGAAATGAAGTCCGAGAATCCTGTGGCAGAAGCTCTGGCTCCCCAGGCCCCAGCTGAAAGCTGGCCCTGCTTTTGAGACAGATGCAGCAAACCAGAACCCTTGGACCTATCAGCTCTGGAAAACTCAATTTCAAATTACCAGTGCTCCAAATGGGATACCCCCCTGCAGAAGGATTAAATAGAAGCATATACTGTACATATCAGGCAATGACACCATTATAATGACTTAATATCTTTGTGGGGGTATCAATGGGTCCTTGTACTGAGCAATTCCATGCTCACATTTTAATGTTTTCCATAGACATTGTATAAAAACTGTTCTATTGCTTCCTCAAGCAACACTTCCTAAAACAGCAAAATAATGCTGAATGCAAATTAAACTGAGGAAGCTGAAGAGGATCTAAGTTCAGAGATAGCAAAGTTATAAAGTGATTGTTAAAATGCTGGTGGCAGGGAGAGGCAGAGACAGATACATTTGTTTTCTTGGTTTTTGTTTGGTTTGTGGTTTTTCTTTAGAGCACGAGTAACGAGCATTCATTTTCACTTTTAGGGAAAAAAACCCAGTCAAGTTAGAAGTCCAGTTTTAAGAACAGACATTAAAAGATATTTCTGGAGAAGGAGACAGAAGTACAGAGTAAGTTCCATATTTTTAAAACAGTTCTGATAGCTACATCTATGTCCAACCCATTAATTTAAAGGTCTGTTATAATTACAGCTTGAAGATGTCTCTGGTAGAATTTATGGGTCCAGAATCACATTAATATTTATTACTTTGATTTTAGTCATATGGATGAATCCCAAATCAAGACTTAGAGCCACTTTTTTTTTCCCTTTTGAGCATAGACAGCTGTTTCTCTCATTGCTACTGATCAATGTTTTTTTCATTTCAATGAAAATTCCAGTTCTCACTTGCTTAGGTGATAAAAACAAGGTGGTTTTTCACAGGCTTGACATCCTTCAGAGACACTTCAAGTGGCATGTCTTATCCAATTGTCACTTTGATAAGCTGGAAAACTCTTCAAACAACTTCAAGTTCAGCCATCCCCTGAAGTGAGCTTCACACAGCTGAGCTTGCCCTGCTAAAATGAATGGGAAGCTTGGGAGTGACTTCAGGACACCTCAGGTTTCCTATGTTGTTCTGGAGGTCAGAAAAGTTAAAGCTGAACTTTGGATCAATAAATTCAAACAAACTTGGGAAATGATCACGTCCAGTTGAACACCACAAATTTGGACTCTGCCTCTAATGAACAGAAAAATTATCCCTGCTCTAACTACACATCCAGAAGTATGAATACAAGCTTTGCATCTGAGACATTTCAACTGCAGCATCTAAACAGTGAGAATAAAAAATTCATCATTCAAAATGCCATCAATGAACACACCCAACATGTGTGGAAAGAAACGGTGATATTGATACTATAGAGTACCCTCCAGAGTCAAAGTATACTTCCTTGTGGCTAGTTGCTTGGACAAACTCAACTTGTGAGAGCTCAGGAGATTGCAAGCTGAGTATCGCAAAAAGGGAGGCACTCAAAATAACTTTTTGAAATATACATCACTGTGTTTTAGATGAGGAACAGAAAGAAAAATTACTATGGCAGAAAGTTAACTCCTTTATAAATGAGGTTCATTCAAGTGGGCTGAAAAAAACCTTAATCTTCCCTACGGAAATGAATTTAGCACACTGGTCTTGTTCTGTCCAGAGCCACCTACTTGTTTTGGGTGCACATTTCTAGATACAATGCCTTGAGTTATTATTTGTTTTCTAAAACAACCCTTAACTGTGTTTTTCTAAAACCTGTGTCTCTTTATATTTCTCAGGGTGACACAGTATACTGTGAGAGACATCATGTCTGATTACATCAGTCAGACTGCATTAAGCTGTGTCAGTAATGACTGCCAATGTGACTGATGTAACTGGATGTGACACACCATCACTCTGTTTCCTCATCTGTGAAATATGAGATGGATTTGGGGGCAAGAAGGAAAAAAAATCACAAAAAATTCATACCAATGGAAAATGAATTTAAAGAAACCTGTTCTTGTGCTCCCTTTCAAAATCAAAATTGATTGAAAATCTTTTATTATGTTAGGGACTAAAATAATAGTAGTGAGGCATAAGATGTCTTTGCAGACAGCTGTGCAGATGTATGTTGTACTGAGAACATATTTTAAAGGAAAAACATGAAAACTGCAGGATAGAACTTAAAGAGTTTTGCATGTAAGGAAGTAGTACTTATTTGAACACCTTCATGTCAAGCCCTTTAACACTTCTAGAAGAATGCTCTCTTCCTTAATAATTGTGTATATGTGAACATAGCAGGCAAAAAAAAGCAGTCTAACATTTGAAAACTTCTGAAAAACAAAAAAATTGGTGGACCCTAAAGGCTTCTGGTTATCGTTATATGATTAAGTATTTTGACATTATTAAGATGCCACTCAGTAACACATTTCTGAGAACTCTTTTTGTGGCCATCTGATTCCTTTGGCACTGGCCCAGGACTGTCACAGGCGTTTACTTCCCTTGGTGAGTGACAGGGGATTAGGATCCCAGTGTGCCCAGGCTGCAGAGCAGGGGCCAGGAAAGCCTGCAGTAACAGACCTTTTAAAAGCCTCAGTCTTTCAGTAGTAATGTAGGCTCACAAATGAGATTTAAGCTATCTTCAGCAATGCCAATATTACAGAAGCCAGCACTTTATTTGTCATGGATGCATCCTCACTAACCCTCGAAAAACTAGGCAGTCATGAGAATCCAAAACAAATCAAAGCCTGGAAAGCAGCTAGTACAGTAAGACATTCATATGGTACACAGCAGAAAAAATCAGACTCTTTCAAAGCAGATCACTTTCTAAAATCCCACATTTAACTAGGGCACAAAAATTACGAGTAGTAAGGCATTTAAGGACCATTTATCCTTTTAACTTCCTATTCTATATAGTTTTTCCCCTGGCCAGTTGCAGGATTCTTACAGCTGAATCCTAGGAAAAGTTAGCTGTGTGAGCTGCCACACTGCTATCTGCAATATAAAACACTCCAGTTCAATTGGCAGAGCCACATCTTGAACAACAAGATGTATCATCTTGCACCTTTGCCCTTCTGCTGAACTTACATGAGGTACGTTAAAGGTCTTTGTACCATCAGCTCTACAATCTGGAGTTACCAAACCTTTTGTCTAGGCTGATACCCACCTATCATAAGAATTAACTAGTGTCATACTTCTGCAGCAAAAGAAATGGCACATAATGAATCAAACAGCTATGCTAAATGCAACTTTCTAGTAGTGAGTGTTCAGAGGAAGAGAGCAGCCTTTTTGTAGGCAGCAGCTGGCATGCTTATGCATATAATAATATCTAATACTTATTACTTATTATTATGTGTGTTGGGCTTTTTTATTTTTAACTAATAAGACACAGCAAGGCACCACTGGGTTTCTAGGTTTGATACTACCCTGTGCATGGCAAACAGAGTACAGAGCTGCCAGGTAAATTAACCTCTATTAATAAAATCTATTATAAGCAGCAGGTATTACATTCCATGTAATTCTGGGGAAATATAGACTTCTTTCTCTTTTATTTTTTTTCAGTTGCCTTAACAGTTCAGCACATCATGTCCTAACAAAACAATATAGCAGTCATGAAGTGGGGTAGAGAAAATATGCCTTGCAGGAGCTGGAAGATGCCAAAGTCACACATGCAGCAAACACACACATAGAGGAATGCATGACATGTTCAAAGGCTGCACAGTGATCCTTGGTACCCAACACAGCAGTGTGCTCTGTGCTCAGCCCTGTATCCTCAGCTGCAGGGGTAGATTTGCCTGTAAACCCATAAGCTCATATAGCTGTGAGATTTGCAGGGAGGAGGGGAGAGGATTGTTTGAGTGAAACAGATCTTTGCTGTGTTTACAGCAAAGCAGCTGACAAGACTTTTGCCCTGTATACAAGTGACTGTGTGCAGCTCCTTAAGCCAGCTTTGTGGTTCAG
>NW_008663013.1:76215-95556 GCF_000695815.1 Acanthisitta chloris
ATAAAAATAATCTTTTGAGTTCATTTGCTGCGGAAATAAAATAGACTGAAGTACGGTTTTATATGTGCACAAAAATGGATCTTAAAAAAAAAGATTATATTAAAGCATTCCATTTTTAAAAAGAAGTTTTGACATTTAAACACATGGAAATATCCCTTCCAGATTACACACACAAGAGATTTAAGTATCTTGATGGCTCTGAGCTTTCACCTCAAAGACTACTATATGACAAGCAGGAGAAAAGTTATTGTCCAGCTAATGCTTTGAGTCACACAGGTACATTTGAAGGTCCATTGCTGCCCTTAAACTGCATTTCTAAATGCATCCAAGTGCTCTGATAAAAATCAGCCTCAATGTGGAATAGGAAGTGAATGCATTTTTGCTTCATTTCAGCCTTATCTCTGAAGGTCATCTCTCCCCCCAACACATTTTGCTTACAACAGAAAAGAGACTATATTTTCCATTATGTTGCCTCAGTAAATTGCGTGAGTCAAAGTAATTTGTGTGTCCATTTTCCACAAAACGTTTTCTGAAGCCTAGAGCTCTGTACAGGAGAGTATGTATAAATTAATTGTCTTCAGAAAGAAATCATGTGAATATTGAAACTGGGAACTCTGTATGCAAACTTCAGCATTAAGGGGCTGAAAAGACTGCAGAACTTAAGCTCACAGGTAGAAATGTGATTTCCTACAGATAGCTTTATATCTCATGCAGAAAAGTTGCATTTACCACTTCTCCAACTTGCACTCTGTTGCACAGATATGGAGTCACAAGATGTTGCTCAATGGACTTGTGGTAGGAATGAAAATAGTTATATTTTTACCTTTAGCTGATCAAACTTGAATTGTAATTTCTAATTCAAATTCTGCTTTCCAGTTTTACAATCAGCTTTGGAGAGACAGAGTGACACTTTATACACCACTTCTAGGACATATCAATCCTTGCTGCTTTCAAGAGCTTTTTTGTGTCCAGAACAGTCACAAGACTGCACAAAATAGTGCCATATACCAACACACACACTGGAGAGCAATAAAGTCACAAAGTCAAGAATTTATTGGCCACAACTTCTTATCCAGTATCATTCAGGAGCCAGCCTATGTTAGCCATGTTATACTTCAAAATACTTCTCCAGAATTTTAAAAGAAACAACCAAGATTCAAAGGAATTAAGAAGAAAATATATCTCCTTTAGATAAATGGAATAGAGTCTTGTTCTCTTCCAGGGCTCAGAGCAAACTCCTATCCTACTTTGGTATGCTTTGCTAACCCTAACCTGAAGGGAACCTGCTTGGTTTCATGTAAAGGCTGCTGTATCAGAGAGCACACATATATCCTAACATACATAAACCTACAGCAATGCTTGGAGCAGCAGAAGACATAAAATTGTGAATCACAGGCTCCTTTCTGGTAATGTGTTAGCTGAGCCAGGCATAGGTGGTCCAGGTACTCTCAGTTTCAAAGCACTGAATCACATTTCAAACACTTCCAAAGCAGACAAATAAGATATGCTGATGGGATGTTCCTATAAGCATTCCTAATTTTCTACACACCTAGAGTGCTCTTGACCACATGCAGAGCACAAAAGAAGCTATCAACCCTGTCCAGAGCACATGATGATTTAAGTCGAGTTTTAAACATATTAAGCAGTACTCCAGAACTTACTTTCTAGAATGACACATACTAGAAAACTAATTCTTTGCCACCTATTAGTACACTATAAAAGAAATTGTGAAATATTAAGCAGCTCAATGACACCTTGTCATCCAACTACAAGCAATAAACACCAACAGAGCTGAGATGTCTGCCTGGAAGCAATCTTCTAACCCAGATGACAGCAATAGAAAAAATACATTCAAGAGCTTGGCATGGGAGTCTTGCAGCTGTCAGGCATAGAGTGGCCACAGGTGCTACTCCCAACCATGAAATCCACTAGAGAGAAGGAGAAGGCAAATGAGAGTACAAATGCTACCAGCAAAACAGAGAGTAAAGGGCAGACATAAAACCCCCTTCAACTGCCAACACAGTGGCCAGATAGCTCCTGACTGTATTGACATGGTGACATAGAAACAGCAATCAAAAACATATTGAGCATGTGCCTTTAATGTAGGCAAGTCAGCATCTGCCAGAGAGTCTTAAAAATAAGAGCAGGGGTTAAAAAATATAAATAAATCTAGTCAGAGAATTAAATGACTGAGGGGACAAAACACAGCAGTTTGCTTCTTTCTTCAATGACTGCTCAGTGATGTGGTCATGCACCCTTTTCTACCCATTTCTCCTCTTGCTCTCTTTAGGCCTTCTGATTTCATCCCTGTGGTCAGCTGTCATTTCCCATTATATGAGCTATTCATGCAGGATGATACTTCCGAGTGTCACCCTTAGAACTGCACTTATGTCCTCTATAGTGCTACATAAATAGCTACATGAAAACTAGTAGTATTAGAGGTGACTCAGTGAAATGGCCAAGGATCTCATGTCAACTTTCTGTAGTTACAAAATTAGGGTAATGGATCATTTGCAGCATTCATAACAGAAGAAAGGTCACTCCCAGTGAACCCAAGGAAAGTCATTGCCTCCCTTTTCCTTTCCTCCCTCCAAAATACACCTAAGGTGGAAAGTTTCAGCAGCAGAATATTGGAAAAGTCATTACAGTGATACTGTTCTGCAGCACAGAGAAATAAATCAGACTTGCTATTGCAGCCAAAGGAAGATGGAGGTCTCAGCTATCCTCCTATAAGCTGCTTACTCACTCCAGGAATTGAATTCATCATTATCTCATCTCTACACATATTTTAATTCCTCTCTTTTTACAATAGAATTTAACACAAGAGCAGTAAAAGACAATATTCTTCATGAAAAATACCTTAATAGAAAGCATTACTTTCATCTCATGGAAATTCAATTTTTAAAAGTTCTTTGATTTTCTTATAAAGTAGTAAATAGGGATTATTAAAAAGAATTTATCAAATCCAAATGTTTTGATAGCTATTTCCCTCATTTTCTGTTTGTTTCCATTATTTATAAATACTTCTGTAATAATCAAGTATATGCACAATACTAACAGACTTGATTCCTTAATCCACATAAATTCTGAAGAATTAGCTAAATCCCTTCCTGTTATTTCCTATCCAGCTAAAAAAAAAACCTACAAAAGACACATTAGTCCCAGACAAAACAGCTGGACATAAATTTTTTCATGTAGTCTTTCAAAAGTGCAAGAAATCAGTTGCTGTGTGAGCACAATGATTAGATCACGCATAGTCCATGAGATAAATGAAACAGGGCGTGGTTTCAGTGCTGTTTTTTCACTACTGTATGAACAGATTAAAAATATTTTCGTGGCACTGCTAGTACTTATGATTCCATACTTCCAGCACAGCAAGTACTAGTACTCAAGAAGATATAGATGTCTGTAACATGTAAGAGGTTTACAGACACTGTTTAAATACAATGGACTTTATCCATTTAACTAATTTAGGCATTTTGTTATCTAACCTGTCACCAATTTGCAGCTAAAAGTGCTTAAATGCCTTAATAATCAATCACCTTTATCAATTTGCATCACACAAACCCAGTTTCACTTTAGGGACACACTAATTTCATGGTATTACATTACATTTATTATTACATGGGATTCTGAAGGTAGGATGGACTGAGAGAGGCTTGTGACATTGAAGAAAACCATTCACATCTTTCTAAACAAAAGAAAAAAACCCAGCTGTTTTTGTGTGTTTCATTAATGCCCATCTTGGGGGAACAGACTAGCTTTCATTAAACCCATGAAAAATGTTTTTTACAGGTTTCCTGTCTTAATTTTTCAGAGCCCATTCCAACCCCAAGTTTCCATTACAGACTACAGCACAAGTTTCTCCAGATCTGATTCCTCACATTGATACTGAAGGACTATTAAAGAACTGTATCCAATCATCATCCCAACTCTCATTACAAGTTAGGAGGCCTTACAAGTTGAAGGTTATATCTATTGTCAATGACTATGACAAATAGACTAAATGAGGTACATTATCAACTTATATAACCAACCTTTTCCAAAGCTATAATATATTCTGCCTTGTCCAATATCATCTCAGAGACATAAACAGTGAGATCTGAACTACACAGGCATCAGGCTCTGCAAAAGTCAGATGGGCAATTTGGTAAAATGGCGACTGCTGGAAAAAGTCAAGGTAGGGCTGTTCGAGGGAGGACATGACTCATAAATCTAAGAATTCCCAAACATTTGCTACAATTATTCATCACCATCTAAAAACGTAAATGGTAAAATATGGAGTTATCTTTACAACCTATCAAGTTCCATCTTACTGCACTGAATATCTTTTCCAGAAGAAGTCATATATATTTGAAAGTAACATTAGGTGTTTTTCTTCCCATCCCAATGCCACATAATTGCATTGAAACAATTGAGTTTCTCACCTCCCTGTGATGGGGTATTTATATCCTGTTATTCACAACTCTGCCTTGTTTTTATCACAGTGGGGAGACTTTCCCCTATCACTGTTAGGGATGTCCTAGGGCATTCAAGACATCTGCATGGGACCACATATAAATACTATCCTCAGAGTTAGTAGCTATACCCATGAAAGCAGTGTTAGGAAAACAAGTATCAAACCACCATTATCTAAATAAATGCTCTGATAAAGCAGGATTTCTTGCAGAGCATTCATAATTTATGTCACTGACTTTTAATTGTATTTTAGAGATTGTTATGGTCATGAATAATAACTAACCTAATGTGGAATTCTTCTAATAAATGTTTTAAAATGGGGTTATTTTCTAGGAAAAGCCCTTGTTTCATAATGCTTACTAGCTGAGGTATAGCTTCATCTGTTCATTAATTTGTAATTAAGGCTTCAGTGAAACATTACCATGTTAATTAAGTATTAGGTACTTTAAGGTGCCAAGGCCCTTCAATGGAACACTGTCTCTAAAATTCCAAAAGAATAAACCAGTTTTGTAGTATTGCTGTAAAATTCATACTGAAAGCTCTTCACAAACTATCCATGTATTACGTCTCAGGAAAGAAGAGACCCTGCCAGCAAGAAGTCAGAACTCACCAGTTTATAAGGGTAAGAACTAAAACTAATAAAATTTGGACCCAATAATAAAAGTAGGAATTAAACTTAAAATTAATCTTGTTTGGTCACTTTATATTCTTTATCAATAGGGTGAAAACTTTTACTCTTCAGTGTTTACATTGAACAAATTGAATGGATCAGTTGAACGGATCTCAGTCAAGCCAAGTCAAGTCAAGCAGCCACTTTTCCTACCTGAAACCTATAGAAGAGCTTAATGTAAACGAAATTCTCTATTAGAAAAAAAAAGTTAATGCTGTGGTTTATAGTATACCTGACTGTTACTATATGGCAACATGTGATGCTGCACATTGCAAAAGCTCTGTTAAAAATATTATGCAATCAGTCTAGATGTCAATATTTAATTCTTTTCCCACAGTTTGTTTTCATAGTGAGACATACATATCATAAAATATGGGGTGAAATTCAGAACTGAGATAATGCAGCTGTTCAGTTTTACATTGCCTGACAGAAAGGAACATGTCTTATATAAAGAATTGGAAAATATGTAAATTGAATTGAATTGCAAAACCCCTTAGATACCATATTTTATATACTGCATTATTTTAAAAAGCAGAAGTATTGTTGTAAGTTGTTGCACAGATGAGTAGTTGATGCAACTTTAAGATTACAGTAAGTGGGAAACAGTCTCTTACCCCTTAAAAATAGGATAATGCTGAACTATTCACTTCTATACAATGGTGCTCTGTTTTGAAACAAATAGTAAAACCACTATACTTTAAAAAAAAGCTGGTGAATGTACAATAGAGTTAATTATTTTCATTTGGGTAACCTTTGGTAAGATCTAGTCTAGTTATGTGACACATGGACTTTTTATTCCCTCATGTGTAGGTAATTATTCTTCCATGTAGCCATTTATTTTAATGGCTGCTGCCCAAGCCAGCCATTCCTGAAGTTCATATTTTCCTAAAAACTTTGAGTTCTATTTCCTGACAGAAAATAACCTCAAGTAACAAAGTTTATTTTCCTCAATGACCTGCATTCAATTAAGATCTATGCTATTAGATAGTATGGGTAACTCTTTCTAATATAAAAAAAGTTATTAATCCACTTCACAGTAATACTAACAGCAACTGGATAATTTTTCCATATTGTAGAATTCAATTAAATACTAACTACGGTCAGATACTGACTTTACTGAATTGGAGGGGTGTTTTGTTACTTGAATTCAGAAGATCAGGGCAACACCTTGAATGCTATTTGAATCTTAAAGATAAAATACTGTGTTCATTTAAAAGACCATTTACTGCTGTGCTCAAGATCTTTAGGAATCTCAAAATTTGTTTTGTAGCTGTAGAGGAGCCTCTTCTCACTTCAAGCTTGGGTAACTGTTTTAGATTTTGTGTGTGCCTGCTGTTGAAGATAAAAAACTCCCTAGTCAGACTTTGTCTTAATGAGCCATGACTAAACACTATGCTCCATTTCAATTTAGAATCACAGAAAGGTTTGGGTTGGAAGACACCTAAAGATCATCTACTTCCAACCCCCCTGCCATACACAGGGACACCTTCCACTAGACCAGGTTGCTCAAAGCCCCATCCTTGAGCACTTCTAGGGATGGGGCATCCAATCCACAACTAAGCAACCTGTGCCAGAACCTTACCACCCTCACAGTAAAATCATTTCTTCCCAGTATCTAATCTAATCCTACCTTCTGTCCTATCCTTCCCCCTTGTCCTATCACTCTATGCCCTTGTCAAAAGCTCCTCTCCATTTGTCTTGTAGCCCCTTTAGGTACTGGAAAGTGCTCTAAGGTCTCCCTGGAGCTTTTTCTTCTCCAGGCTGAACAAGCCCAACTCTCCCAACCTATCCCCATAGGAGAGGTGTTCCAGGCCTCTGGGCATCTTTGTGACCCTCCTTTTACCAGACAAAGGCCCTAAAAATCCATTTTTCAAATTAGGTTTTACCTGGCTAGCATTTTAATTTCTGTTCTGGTGTGAGTAAAATTCATCAACTAAAAGACATCCAGGTTAATGATGCACATAGTCTGGGGGCAAAAAAAAGCTCACCACTAGACAAAAGTACATGTTAATTACCATATAGTGACCAGGAGAGCATTCAGGAGCTCTCTGTGTTCAAGGACCTATAGGAATGCAAGGGACTTGAGCATGACACAGTACAGTCAGATTGCAAAATCTATTCCATGTTATTGCCAGAAACTGAGAACCCTGAAATTCTTAAAATACAGACCAAAGGCTACTGTAAGGTTTGCTAGATTCCAAATTAAACATCACTTTCCAGTCAGCAAATCCAGAATATTTCCTTAGGTGAAATCCAGTTGGATAGGGGCTAATCTCATTTGATGACTCTCAATGCCCACAGGTTTCATTGCAAAACTTGCAATTAACTAAAGCTACATTCACAACCACTCTTTTTCTTTTTGCTTGTCTGTCATAAACTCTAAGTAACACAATATTTCATTTTCAACAACCCAAGTCTCTAATGTTTCAGTTTCTCCTCATAAGAGACATAGGAAAATATATTTACATTTGATAAGAAATGTTCCACTTGATCACATGTAAAATATAAGGATAGTTTTGAATGTAATCATCAAGATAAAGGAAACTGTCATACACAATAACATAGAAGTATATTATTTCTGATCATTTTTCTCTAAATGCACAAACATTTAACAACATGACAAGCATCTTTTTTGCTATATACAGACAATGCTTGCAAGCTACCTCTTGGCTTTTCTGAAGAGAAACTTTGAGAGAGCTCATAAGCCCCAAAATATGTGTGTTCACCTCTGCCTATACTCCCAAGTGTCAGTCCTTTATTACCTCTGGATCCTTACTCAATTTCTTATTTCTCATCAGCTATCAACTCTATGGAAGTCTTCCTTTCACCAGATGAGCTTTCCAATATATAGTTCTATAAACCATGTTTCTCCAGAGCCTCCTTGGGGGAGACTTGCCTATATCTTCAATTAAACACAGAGAACTGGAAACTTTATACAATGTGCAATGGTAATTATTATAATAATGTGCCTGCTGTTTGCTTCCTATAACATAGTTCCGCCAAAACAATCCCAGATAAGAGAAATTAAGTAAGATCTTCCTCTAAACTAGAGGTTGAAAATGGAAGAAACTTCTTTGTCTAATCAGCCAGGACAGTGGTTCTGCTCAGCTCATAGATTCCCACAGAAACTCCCATGAGTTTCCACTTAGCATTTACCACCGGTGCAAATGACAGAAGGTGCTGGACTTTCTGCAGGACCAGATCCAAATTCCATTGTAGTGACTAGAGTTTTGCAAAACAGAAAACACCCATATGAAGATCTGAAATCCCCAGGATGCAGAAAATTAACACATACAATTAAATTTAACATAGAGATTTTCACATCTGAAGTTGTATTTGCTTCTTTTTATACTGAATTTCAAGGAGAGACATAATATTTGGCCATTTATGTGTGGAGGATTCTCTTTGTACCTTCTATGTGCAGATTTGTTTCCCATGAGGAACTCATTTATTTCAGGGCAGAGTTGTTGATAACTTCCAAAAACAAATAGAATTTCTGACTTAATAAAGAGATTATGTATCTATCGGATTTATGAGGCTATAGAAAATATTAAGCCCATGAGAACTTAACTTCCAGTGGTTCATAAGTGTGATTTCCAACTGCTAAGTTAATGTCTTATGTTATCATTATGGAACTTTTTCAATCCCATTGGAGAATTTCATCTATTCTCACTTCTAGAATAAATAGCCTGAAACGATGTACTCCCAAACTGTTCTGGCTGAAAATCTTATGACACCCTGTTGAGAATCATAGTTAGATTATTATTTCTTGCAAATACAAATATTTGTCTCTCAAAACATCCAAGGAAGCTACATTACTGAACAGTTATTTCTTATTCATCTTTCAGCTCTCTTATCAAAACTTTCAGAAGTTATTTTCAAATGATGGATAACAGAAAAAGAAGCATTACCAGCCATCTTGTTGTTAAGCTTAAACTTTATGAAGAGCACAGTGATTATTAGTTGGGCTTTATTTAGAATGTGACTGACAGTTTTTTCAGAATTTGTGTCATGTCATAGTGAATGACTGCAATGAGAGGAGATGCCCTCCTATGGCAGTGCCACTGCACTGGCTTTGGTCATGGAGAGCACTGAAACAAGCAGAAAAAAACTTAGCAAGAGATGAATAACAGATCAGAACCATTTGCACAGGTGTTGGTTTGGCAATATTTAACTCTTCTATATTTTACATTGTTAGATTTTAAACTGACGTGTTTTCTTTGTGGCATTGTATTGTATCCATCAAGGTCATGCTGTCATTTCTCCTAGAGCCTTTGGCTATTTTAAGGGTGTAAATAAATTGAAGTTAAATCCTGAATGCAATAGGACCTTGTTTGAGAAAGTTTCCTTCTGTCTTGACATTCAGTCATTCCTGTTAAAGGCACATCCTGTGTTTCCGCTCACATCAAACGTCCCCACTGGGCAACACAAAGACATGCACAGAGCACCAGTGGTTCAACCAAATCTAAGAAAAAGCTCATTTGCTGCATTAACCTGTTGAGGAATGAAATGCCTACTTTATATGTGACGAATTAATTTTTAGTATTATTATGTCAATGGGATTTTGAAATTGACTTCTGATGAGGCAAAATTTTCCTCTAGTACCTTATCCATTACCACTTACTAAGAAAAAAGTGTACAATTCCCTAGCACCTCCGTGGTAGAAAACATGCTCAGACCCACATGGGACAAAGATTACAAATGGGCAAAAAAATTGCAATTGAAACAAACTTTTTTCTTGTAATTGCTAAAGAAAATGTCTGTTGGAGATCAAATGCTTTGAAAGAAAACATTTTTTTCACAAGCATCGTGTTGTGTTTATATGTAGAGTATTAATGTTATAATGCAAGAGCAGTTTAAACTCTGTAAAAATATACCCTTGTCAATCTCTTCTCCTTGAAGACTTTCGTGAATCTTATCCAAGAACAAATAATCCACTGAGAAAACAGAATGCATTAGTTTCTTACTAGAAAAACTCTCCCACTATTTCAGCTTTCTACACGTCTGTTTAGAAACAAATGCTTCTACTACCTTCTGGTAAACTTCTCATACTGTACAGCACTTCACAGATACACAGAGCACAACTGCTGTTCAAATCAGACAGAAAACTAGTGCAGTGGATCCCTCCTTTAACCTTTTTTTTTTTTATTTTACTGCACTATATTAGAACTTCAAATGTAGTCTATAATGTTGAGAAAAAAAGTTTTCCCAAATGACAGTTTATTTAGATAAAGATGCAGACTAGATTAAACAGGTAACAGGCAAATAAAAATATATGATAGCAGAAAATTTATTTCTAAGTAGTTTATCTTTATCTGAATCAATCTTTAGCACAAAATGCTATGAAGCACACAAAAGTAAACTGGCAGTGAAAAAACACACAACAGTGTTCATGTAAATATTAACAAAATTTCATCACTGATCCATCTACTCCTGACAGTAAGACTAATTGATTTTTCACAGCAGAAAGCAAAACCACAAAAAAACATGCGACTTCATTTGGACACCTTGCAACATTTAGGAGAATATTTCCAAAAGCAATACTGACATTTTTTTAACTCTTATTACATAACAAGCATGAACTCAAGTTCTTTACTTTTATTAAGTACTTCTCTTCCCCTCTACAATCCCATTTTCTTTTTTTCTGTTCATGACAACCATACTAAAAAGAAAGAGGAATTTTGTCCGCATAACTAATGAATACAAGAGCACTCTGATACCTGAGCACTCTGGCACACACCTTGTTTTGCAATGTTTTAAGTTTCTAATTTGGTTTTCTGGGTTTATATTGTATTTATTGATTTATTTTTGTTATAATACTCCGCTGCAAGTTACATTTTCCTGGGTTGTTCAGGCATATAGATGGAACTGGGGAATCTTTCTTAAATTAGGAGATGCCAAAATATCTGAATGGTGCGAGAAAGACGTTAAGTCATTCAGTCAGAATGAGATTTCAGGTTTGAAAGTGAAAGTTAGATGAACATTAGAAAATCATTATATTCATGTGAGCTAATGCAGAAAAACTTAAAAAAATCCAGAAATTCCTAATTAAAGATAATTAAGAAATATACTTTAAGGCAGAGAAATACTTGGCAGAGATCACTAGCTCACAGTTTGCAAAGAATCACTCAAGAGGGTTCTAGCAATCACTACATTTATTTAAAAAATTTATAAAAAAATTGAAAAATTAAAAGATTGAGTCAACAAATATGAGCAAATCCTAATGAGGTCCGTCCCAGAGATAGCAACTGTTGCAACAGTTTACTGTGAAATAGAAACTATATGTTCTCTCTTAAGTGCAATCTTCAGCCCTGATATCACTGGAGTAAATGGGATTTAGGTCATTGTTTTCAATGAAAACAACTTTTGTTCACTTTTACAGTCAAGCTCACAACAGCTGGTGAGTAAGTATACAAAATCAAATACATTTTGCCTTTGTGATTTTTTTCACCCCCGAAAAATATTATTCAAGAGGTGGGTGGTTGCTGGGGTTTTTTTGTTTACATTCCCAGGAACAAAGTGTCATTATACATATTCTGCAAACTTCATTCCTTCTAATATCGATCTAGTCATTATTTCTTAGTTACACTGTGAAAAGCCTCTATTGCACATGACTTTCAGGAATACAGTAATTTCCTCTCTGAAGCTAACAAGTTTATATGCCACTGTTACTTCAAGATGATATAAATCATAATAGTTCTCATTTTTTGAAATTATTTCACATTTAAAAGTTTCTTAATAATTCTTCTCAGCCATGAAAAAATTAATACTAGGAAGCATATTTTCCATGCAATTTTTTTTCACCTCTGTCCATATGCCTGATTCCACTCTGAAGGTACATAATTATATTTCTAAATTAACTTTGCATTTTAGCTAATTGATTGTATTCTGCATGCAAGCAATACAGCTTAGGAACTGTTTACATTTTAAAACTGTTGCTCCTCTACATTTTAAAAGAAGGCATAAAATTTCTATTCTGTTATAGCCTCAGGGATCTCCACATTTGCTTTGTCATCTATCTGTATGCTAAGTAAACACATGCATCATCTTTAAGTCTTTTACATCATTCCAGCATTGTGCAAAGATGGTGTATTATAAGTAGTGGCCACATTCTCCACTACCTTCAGTTTTGATTTATGCTGTTATTGTCTACTTTAAAAGATTCTGAGCTTGTAAACTTGGTGTCAAATCTGAAATATTATCCTGGTGGAAATAAATGATCAACTGAAAGAATCAAGTTTAAAATGCCCTTTGATTTGATGTAGCTTTGGCAGAGATTGAGATAAATTGAGAGAAAAAGAAAAAAAGAGTTTGTACTACACCAAAAAATAGAGATTATAAGTCCAGAGGGAACAGGTGAATGTGAGAAGCTTAAGGAAAAAACATCAAAACAACAACAAAACCAAATAAAACAACAAACAAACAACCCCCCCACAGATTCACAGAACTTGGTCTGCTAAAGGTCCAGTCAATAAGAAACAGTGTGACTCCAGGCCCACACTTAATATGTTACTTTTACATAAAACTCAGTAACCGACTTTCTTTACAATAAACATGTCATCCTTCATTCACTTCTGATCATAACTGAAAAAAAAAATCAAAATACCTGGAAAATATATGTGACTGAGCACAATCTCAAAACCTTTCAGGAAGGTGCACCAGAGCAGTAACCAGTAAGGTGCCCAGTTACAGCCATGCAGCTGATGACTGCCCCACTGCTTTTCACACCAAACACATGCTTATTGTAGAAAACATTACGATTGGATATTATGTTTGTCTGTAATGCAGAAATACATGGCTAACACAGCACTGGAGAGAAATAAATAAAACAATTCGGCATTCATTGATCATCATTTGGCAGCACAGGGTCAGAGACTCAAATATTTTGTTTTATGAACTGATTGCAGCACTTGTGCTTTTAATTTTTTGGCATTAAAATTTCATAACTTTAATGCTGATTTACTTCACATTTACAGTAGCCACATGGATTCAATCGACCATGACGACTCTAAAAGGCTTTTAACAAACTATAAGGACTATAAACTAGCCTTGACAAAGGAGCCTTTAGAGACTTCCCAATCTCGTAATGTATGCTTTAATAGAGTCTGTTGTTAATTCTTTACCATAGTCTGATATTGTTAGGTTATTTCTTTTCGTTAAACCTTGCTAAACTTCAGTGAGCAAACAGCTGTGTGAACAGGGCAAGGTGTGGTCTTCTGTGGGCAGCTCTGAAACTTCTCATAGTTGCTTTAGCTGATATCAGCTCAGTTTTAGTTAAAGTTCCAGTTGTATCATCTTTCGCAATATACAGTAACAAGCCAGAAAACAAAAAAATGCTCTAATCACACTCCTCGGTAACTATACATAATTTTTTTTTTAATCTCTGCCTCAATCCATAAGCAACAAACTCAAGAGCAACCAATTCATGAACTGCTTCTGATTTTTGAGAGTATTTATATCTCATCTTACTTCACAGTTAATAACTTAATTGCAATAAATTTTTAGTTCAACTACTCAAAACTGATAATAAGAGAATTCATTCTAATTTTAAATTCAGCCCACATGGTATTATTTCTCCTCTGAATTAATGTAATTCTTGAATTTGATGTGCAAATACCTATATTTTACACCGACAATTTTAACTTTTTTTTAACATTTACCTAAAATTTGCTTTGGTTTATTCTTCTTCGCCTTTTATACTTGCTTTCCATATGTGTGGTCTTATGTAGAGGAAAAAAACTTTTTTGTTTTTTTGTTTGACAATGTAAACAATGCACACAAATTAAAACTAGTGGTAATAATAGCAATATTAACTCATTTCTGTAATTTGCACTTTGAAAAATAGATTTCTTACAAAAATGTCACATCTTGTCTATTATATGTTACCGATTTTATTATTTATATGGAGTAGCCTAGGCAATCCTCAAGAAAACTAAAAGCGAGGACTGAAAAAAGCAATTGAATTTTAAAGTACACTTAATAGTTAATACCTAATCACTTAACAAGGAGCCTGACACATTAATAAACAGCTCAAAACTTCTGTCTTAACACAGAGAAAAATGGTCAGTCCCACCACCTCATTTAGAGCACATAGCCTTCATCATAATTCAGTACATGACCCTTGAATTCCCCAGTCCACATCACCTTCATTAGCCTGAAGGTTACAACAGTTTACACAAACCCTGCCCATGGTAAACTACAGTCAGAGAAATGGTTTTACCCAGATAATTCATACCACAGAAATGAATCCAAAATGCTATATCAGTGAAACCTTTCCTTGGCAAGATAAATAATGGAACAGAAACAAGAGCACCCTCTTCATATTTCCTGCCACCCTACAGAAAATTACAATTCACACAGAATTTCTGCATGTTGACATTATTTTAGTATTACCATATTATATGTATATAAAGAAGGCAGTATACTACAGCTTTCAGAAAAAAACCAGTATCCTAATTTTCTCTAAAGCTGACAAAGAGGATGTTTCATCCCAAATCATAATCATTGGCTTTTTCCATACACTTTTTTCTTTTAAAAAGGATATTTTTCATAACTATCCCACACCATAAGAAATGTAGTAGCAACATAACAAGTAGAAAATTTGCTTGCAAAACGGATTGGGAAAGGCAACTCAAAGACAAGTGGAAAGGTGAAGAGTTGAAATATCTGCTGGAGTCTTGTTTGTTTAGATTAGCAACTGATTACCACTTGCCCACATCAATTGCAATCAACTGTATTTATATTTATCCTTGGCATTTCCTTCTGAGCTATCAATCAAAACATTTCTTTCTGGTTTTCATGTTAACATGCACTTCTAATCTTCAATATCTGTGCATTTAGACTTACACTTCAAGTATGTGTAAGCCACTTACACTTAAAAGTGCATTATCAAAAGCAAGAAAAAGTGAAATTATTTTGTAAATATGGGTGAAAGTTACTGAATCACAGAATAATCAGAGTTGGAAGCAATCCACAAGGATCATTGAGTCCAGCTCCTGGTCCTACACAGGACATCCCCAAGAATCACACTATGTGCCTGAAAGCATTGTCCAAATGCTTCTTAAACTCTCTCATGCTTGGTGCTGGGAAGCTCCCTGGGGAGCCTGTTCCAGTGCCCTAAGTCGATCTTTTCCTTTAGTGCTTAACTGAACAAGAGCTTTACAAAGGTTGAAATTGCTCCAAACATTTGAAAATTTACTTTTCCAGTAAAGGACTAATATTGAAAGTCCATGATTCTGTATATAGCAGTATATTATCAAACAAACCCTCAGTTCTTTCATTTAATTAAAATAATTTTTTTACTTGTAGAGCCTGAGCTGTAGATCCATCAGTTCTTCATGCCAAGATAAAAATGGTTCATCTTTATGATCACCCTTTAAAAGTGATAAAAGCTCGTAGAGATTAATAGTTTCTATATGCTATAAAGATTTAAAATACACACTTAACACTGGATTGATTTCTTTTTGGAAGATTTCTGCAGTTTTGGTTGCCTGGTTTGCTTTTTAAATTCTACTAGCTTATTCCTAGAAGTACTCACAACTACTGACCATATGTGAGCATACCAGAAGATGGCAAAACTTTCTCAAACATGGCAAAAGCTGGTAGTGTGTTTCCCAAAAAGAAGGCACTACACTTTTCAGGAGAGCTGCTGTAGTAACTGTACTGATGCAGTATGAGATAGTCAGAAAATCTTTGGGTGTTTACAGCTTTGGGGCCTGTTCTTGCACCATCAAACCTCCAGAAGGAAGATAACTAAGTGAACCTTCTCTCTCTGTTTAAGACAGCTGGACTTCAGTTCCTCAAAGCTGGCTATTAAGAATGCCTGAGCATAAGCTATCTTGGTCTTTGGCTTCTTCACAGAAATTAATTGAGATTATTGTATTAAAAACTCAGGCTGTTCACACTGTATATAAGGCCCATGGCATGCTTCTGCACCATACATACTATGGAAAACTTGCTATGGTAATGTTTGCATGTAAAATTTCCTCATTATAAATTCCTCTTTCTAACTTTAAAACCAGATATTTACAGAAAATATGGAACTTTAGCGAACCTTGAATCTAAGTGATATAAAGGCATCCACAGAATGTGGATTCTTTTGCACATGTACTTCATGTCCCTGGGTACACTGGCATTACCACTTCCTTTGACCAGTTCTTCCAAGACAGTTGGAACATGCAAAGAAATTACCCTCCAGTATTGTCAGAATTGTCCTAGAGCTCCTAATTTGTATGATTCAACTCCCAATAATGCACTGGATTACTATTCTAAATACAACTATACAGAACTTTCAAACTGATAGAACCTTATGAATTACTTTTGAAAACTTAAACACCAGGCAAGGACTTTGCATTTAAATTGATTTTTGAAGGGTTTCTTGAAAAGGCCTATTTTCATGACCATACTAAGTGATATCTAGCAGGATACCATAAAGCATGGGTAGCCTAGAATAGAATGACAGTCATTTACATACAAATGAGCTCATTACTATTGAATTTTTTTACCAGCTGTTGATTCAAAATTTGAAAGATATTTTATGAATCTACATAAAATATTAAGCAATGGTCATTCTATTATCTGTGTCCCTTATTAATTCTTTGTAGTAGTTTTCATCTGAATTTTAGTAATTGTCATTCCATATGTTGATTTTGATAAAAACCACCACCCCCCAAAATTTAATCTATGTTAGGAAGTATTTCCAGCTGTAAAACACAATGAATTGCCTAGTCATGACTTTAAGTTTAAGCTATGACACGACAAGCTAACAAAATATATACTCATTTTTAATGGAACCAATATGCTACATCTCCTTTCAAGGAAATATGTATTCTACCTATCACTTGAAGCAACATTAAATTTATGGGCAACCTCTGCAGAAACTTCCTTGAATAAACATTCACTTCAAAAAGATTTACATACATCTTTTCAGAAGCCAGCTCTTAATCAATATTCTGGTTGTCTTGCTTTGAAGCAGCAGGAACTCTTATTCTTCATCTACTGTATAGCAGGTAATATGCTAGACCCCCTTCCAGAACCCTCATCTGGGTAACTCAAGGGAAGCCTGAATTTACACACACACAAATCTTCATCTAGTCAATAAGGATTACTCATTTACAGAATGACTTTGACTAGATTCATGTTATATTTCATGCACACCATTATATGATAAAAGCACAGACCCAAGGAACATGTCATGGCTTTGGAAAATATCCACTAAGCAGTATTTGTCAGGAGGCAATTGCACACCTTCAGCAGTGCCAGCAGTGCTTCCCTCTGCAGATGGGCAATAGTAATTTGTATTGATCATTTAATATGAAAAAATGAGCAATATTATCCAGAAAGGAAAATATTCTATCCTAACGCAGAAGGACAAATTATGGATCATATGCAATAAGCAAACATAGTGTTGAAAACTATCCCAAAAGAAGCAAGGTCCTCCTAAGAAGAGGTGGTCTCACTGAACAAGGGCTATGATGCCTCAGACAGCATAAAGATGGTGCCATGAATGCAACAGGAGGCAATAGGAGAGAAATGCCTATCCCGGCTCCCAAATTAGTGCCCTTAATCATGAGCACCCAGTGATGACCATAAGCTCTGCATTCCAGTTTCTTACATCCTAGAGGTACCAGATTTTGTTGCTTTATCATCTCAGAAAACCCTGCCTCTCCTCCTGCCATACTTAGATCTATTCCTCATCCTGCTCATTGCCACTTGCAACCTTGACAGAAGACAGAGTGCAGCCTTTCATCACTGTGAGGCACAATTTGTTTAAGCAGCAATTAGGCACCCACAAAACCAAAAGATGAACAATGCAGGACAAAAGAAAACAAAAAAGTCTTGGAGCTTGCCAAATGATGACAAAAAGTATCCCAAGGGCCTAACCACAAAATTTCAGAGGAATTTCAAATGGTAGTTTAGACAGGCACCATTCTTGCATGGCAAATTTTGATTCTCAAAGCTTCAGGAGTGCATCATCCTACTCAGCTGTCCTTTGGACTCTAAACTTCTCCATCACTGAGCATGAATTAATAATTTCTAAAGTGGTGGATTTTAGTTTAAACATTGCAACACATTGCTGTTAACACTACAGCCTCTGCAACTGCAGATTGTGTAGTATTGTTCATGAGTTCCTTCCTGCAGAGTTTTTGGAGGAAACAAGCCTTCATGAACAAAGCTTTGCTAATTAGCTTGGAGCCTGCCTGTCTGAAGGGGCCATCAGTAATGAAAAATGAGAAGCAATCAGTGAGAGACTTCAAAACACAAGAAATTGGCAAGAAGAGCAGAGCAAACCAAACCATAATTGTATTCTAAATATTGCATCAGCTCTGAAATTAAAAATAAATAAATATAGGAAGATTCTTTAACAGATATTATAAGTGTAATTGGAAGGTATATAGAGCTGATTAACACATTCAGAAACACTTTTATATTTTGAATACATTATTCGTCTCATGACCTGGTGGGTATATATCTAGCTTTAATTTCAACATTGTTCATGAGCAGCCAAGCTAGAAAACCATTGAGGGTATCAGCAAAAACTCACTTGAAATTCCATCTTGTGCACTTAAAACACATCTTATGCAAACTCTGTCGTTGAGAAGATCTTAACACATGCATCAAAATGCAAGGTCACATCAAGAGAGGATGGTGCAGTGTTATATGGAATATTTCAGTGAAGATGTATAAAGATTTACCCCTGAAAAGCCACCATATAAACACACAATAAGATATATCATCTCCACATTACAATGCAATATTGATGTATCTTCACACCAACATAAATTCAAACCAATAAATTAAGAAATGTATATCCAAAATACCATTGTATAATATGAGTAATAATGACACATAATAGAAGAACGTGCTCTATTTCAGGAATTAATCAATGAAGTCATTACAAACTTATACTCCTGGGGAAGAAAAACATGTAATAGCAACCCAGCATAGCATATGGCCTAATGTTCATGTCATCATTCACCTATATCCTGAACTGTTTCTGAGAAAGTGTTGATATTTACAGAAAATACTAGGGTTATCCAGACACCTAGATCTACAGATTTTTTTTCTATGTTGTCTGCTGGTTTGTTTGGTTTTTTTCCTGTGCTAGGTTTCTCAGTAAAATTCACAAGCCAAACAGAAGTATCTCTGTCAGAAGAGATTTGTTTAATTTATGCTCAAACTATTCCCATAAGAGATAAGTGTTGTCAGAGGTT
>NW_008663013.1:95590-99004 GCF_000695815.1 Acanthisitta chloris
TTCAAAAACATTCTATATGAGCCAGGATTGTTGTCCCTAATGAATAAGACAGCTAAGAATTGGACTAGGCTTTGAGAGAAGGCACTATTTCATTGTATCTTATATGCCAGTAATGTCAATCCCCATTCCACATAAATAGGCTGTGTAAAACCAAACATCTAAAATACTAACAGAAACTCTTGTTTAAATTTTGAAGTTCACAGAGGAGAGAAACTAGATGGTAAATAAAATCTCAGATTTGAATCCTTCAGAGAAGTCTTATGCAGATATTATTTTCATAATATTTATTCAAAGCTTAATGGAGACTTTAAACCTGCCAAAGTTTGACTGTGACTAATTGTTTGTCTGTGAGATTGCTGATAATTTTCTAGATGTTATCAAGGTCTATTACATAATTTCATGAAGTTGGAAAATCCATATTATTAGCATAACGAACATAAAATCTTTGAAATATAAATCTTTGGGAATAGACAGAACAGGAAGTATTTAATACAATCCATACACCTACTTAACACAGAAAATGGCCAATAATATGGAAACAGCTATGAGAATGGAGGGATGCTCCCTGCCTCCCTCTCCTGACCCAAAATTGTATGGAAGTAAGGAAATTCAGAGCAAAATGTGTACTATAAAGTTTATGCACCACATATTTTTTTATATTCCCAACTGTCTGGCTTCTGTCATCTTTTATTTCAGAGTCATTGTGCCAGTTCTCCTGAAGGGCACAAGTATTGGTTTGCCCTTCCTATACTGATAACACAAAACAACAGTCCCCAGGCTTCAGGGACTATTTTCAGAAATATCACACAAAAAAATATTTCTGTACATATATACACAAATCCAGATGTGTATCATGCACAAGCATCTCAGATAACGGGTCATTAAGTTGGATGAAAGTGAGAGAAAGCAAAGAGAGAAATAAAGTAGATTCTGCAATCCTGTGTTATTTGCTCCATGTAATAGTAAAATACTACAGATCTTTCCTGTAAGAGTGAAAATCATAAAACCAGAATATTGAAACCTTTACAGAGTTCAATGAATAAGTCATGTGAATAACCAGCTACAATAACAGTAATTTTTAAGATAAGAAGCCCAGTAAGAAACAGTGCATATTTATCTGTAAAAAATACTTTTTCCTTTTTTAACAGTCATTTTAAATAATCAGTCAGACATCCAAATTGCAGCATTTTTACTCCAGTGTTTAAAATTTGGGTTCCAACAGAAACACAGCTTTCGCTGTTCAATAATAAATAACAATAAACAATATCGACAATTATATGTTCAACTGAAAGGCATAAAATGGCTCTAAAATATTTTTCTAGATTGCAAGGAAGTATGTTTTCACAGAAACCTGTCCAAATAGGAATCTTGGAACAGCTATTATTAAATAACAATGCACAGTCTAATCTATATACTATTTGCCTTTATAAAATACATCACTAGTCAAAATAAGTATTTTCCACACACAAAACAATGACTCTGTAATTGTAGGTGAATGGAAGTGTAACATAAACACCAAACCTCAACAGGACAAATTCATTTTTACTCATAGGTGTGAGTATGAATGCAAAGAGCCAGGAAGGAGGTAAAACTGCACACAATATTGGTGTCTGCTTGCCAGGCTCTGAGGAATCTCCCATTCTACAGACAGTACTCATCCTAGTTAAGACATTAACTGAACTGACACACGTGTAACATCCCCAAACACAGATTCACAGCTTTTAGCATTCAATGCTTAGAGCTGTAAGAAAAGCAATGTATACTTTTCTCTTAAAGAAAGCTGAGCTTCTCTTAAGGTTCATCACATTGACATGTTAAAGAAAGTATTTGCCAGAGTTAAGGTAAAAATCTACCCACAGTTTGACTGATTTGAACCAAAATGCACCATGGGATCAAACAGTTGATATTTTTAAGACTAAAATTTAAATTGCAGGGAATGATTGCATATGGTCTGAAGGACAGCAGGACTTGTCTTTAACTGAGCTGAATTTCTGGACACGAAGAGTGCATATTAACTAACAGCTTGATTTAAAATACAGAAACCATTTTACAAAGAGATGATCTCCATAATAAAAATTAAATAATTAAAATGCTAAGAACATAAATCCACATTTTTCAGGGTACAGATAGGCATTTTTTTCTGATGATTTTATGCTGCTCTTTATATAGCCAGATTGTTAGACAGACCATCTTAGAGTCAACCATGTCAGAGACATGTTGTCATTCATACAACAGACTACAGCTCTATTTCATTACAGAAACTTGAGGGTTTCTAAAGGCTCTTTATTCCAATTGTTAAAGCAGAAGCCTTTACTGTTGTCCCACAGGGCTCAAAATAACCTTGAATATTTTATCAAGATATTAGGATATAAAGAACTTCTAGCTTTTATGAAAAATGATATTGCTCATACTGGTACCAGTAGGACACTTCCAATTTTTTTTCAAATGAGAAAGAAGATTCATTTTTATCTATCATTGAAAGAACTCATACAATTGGAACGGATTCATGTGGGAAATGATGGAAACTGTTTGCTGATAGTAACATTTTTATTAATTGCTTCAATCTACAGGAAGTAGAAAAACATCCAAAAGTTGCTGGCTTTAATCCACATTTTACAACAGCTTTTTGATAACTGGCTATTAAGTATCCCCTAATACATTATGCCTGGATGATCCTCTGATATTCTGGCTGTAATATACAGCTCCTTTTCCTTATTATTGTGTCTGTGTAAAGAGAGGCATCCCTCAGTGGGTAGGGGGGACAAACTAAAAAATATTTGAATACTTGTACTAGGTGAAAGAGACCATTTGTCCAAGATGAGATGGGAGGTATCACTTCATCTTGTGCATGAAGTTCTGATGTATTACAACATTTCCAATTAGTGATGGAAAAAGTGATTAAGCAATTTTGTGAATAAACATTAAAATAAATATCTCCATCAGTTCTAAAGATGCTATCTACAAATACCTGAGACCTGAGTTGAAGTTCATGAAACATTTCTAAAAGTTTCCACATTTTCTGTTGGAAAAATTAGAAAAATCTTAGGTAGTTGGGTTTTTATGTTTATTTATTGGGGTGATTTGTTTGGGTTTTGTGATGGTCTGTTGTTCTTGGTTTGTGTGTGTGTGTGTGTGTTTTTTACCATAATCACACTATTTATTTTTAAACTACTTTGGGTGTCAGAGTTATGCCTCACTTGGGTCCAGGATTAGTAAAATTACAATTGTAAAAACTAGCATTATTCCTCACATGAATGACCACATCCTAGGGTCTCCTACCCAATACAAATGTTAGATATCACTGTAAAGAAAAATAGCCCAAAAACATTAAAGATGAATGAACTCGTTAAAACACTGTTTTGAAGAACTAAATAGTGAAAAGCATTTTCTTTTAAGCTGAATAAGTATCTTATT
>NW_008663014.1:0-6236 GCF_000695815.1 Acanthisitta chloris
TGCACTCAATACTCTCATCTAAATCATTAACAAAGATAGTAAAGAGAACTGGTCCCAACAGTGATCCCTGGGTAACACCACTAGTGACCGGCTGCCAACTGGATGGGGCACCGTTCACCACCGCTCTCTGGGCCCTCCCGCCACTTAGCCAGTTCTGAGCCCAGCAGAGAGTGCCCCTGTCCAAGCCATGGGCTGCCAGCTTTTTCAGGAGTATGCTATGGGAGATGGTGTCGAAGGCTTTGCTGAAGTCCAGGTAGACTACATCCACAGCCTTACCCTCATCCACCAGGTGGGTCACCTGATCATAAAAGGAGATCAGGTTGATCAGACAGGACCTGCCCTTCCTAAACCCATGCTGGCTGGGTCTGATCCCTTGTCTGTCCTGTAGGTGCTGTGTGATTGCACTTAGGATGATCTGCGCCATGATTTGGCCAGACACTGAGGTCAGGCTGACAGGTCTGTAATTTCCCAGATCCTCCTTGCAACCTTTTTGTGGATTGGCATGACATTTGCCAACTTCCAATCATCTGGGACCTCCTCAGTGAGCCAGGACTGTCAGTAAATGATGGGGAGAGGCTTGGTGAGCTTTTCCACCAGCTCCCTTATCACTCTGAGATGGATCCCATCTGGTCCCATAGACTTGTGAGGGTCCAAGCGGCTAAGCAGATCTTTAACCATTTCCTCTCAGATTTCAGGGGGGCTATTTGGCTTCCTATCTCTGTCTATCAGCTCTAGAGTCTAGTTGTCCTTAGGACAACCTTCAATACTTGCTTCAATACTTCCTTCTTGAAGTATGACCATCCCTCCTGGACCCCATCTTTTTCAAGGGCTGTTTCCTAAGGTACACTTTGAACCAGACTTCAGAGTAGGCCAAAGTCTGCTCTTCGGAAGTCCAGGATAGAAATTTTCTTGATGGTCCTTCTTGCATCCCTGAGTATCGAAAACCCTATAATTTCATGGTCACTGTGCCCCAAACGGCCTCCAACCACCACATCACCCACCAGTCCTTCTCTGTTTGTGAACAGCAGGTCTAGCAGGGCCCCACCCCTAGTAGGCTCATCTACCAGCTGAAGTAGAAAATTATCCTCTATGCACTCCAGGAACCCCTTAGACTGCTTTTTCTCTGCTGTATTAAATTTCCAGCAGACATCCGGCAGATTAAAGTCACCCACAAGAACAAGGGCTGGTGATTTTGAGCCCTCTGCCAGCTGCCTGTAGAGTAAATCATCACCCTCATCGTCCTGATTGGGTGGTTGTAACAGACTCCCACCAAGATGTCAGCCTTGTTGGCCTTCCCCCCGATTCTGATCCACAGGTACTCAACCTTGTTGTTACTCACTTCAAGCTCTACAGAATCAAGAGACTCTCTGACAAATAGAGATGATTTTAATTTACCACCTGATTTTCATTTACCACCTGATTTTCATTTACCACATGAAACTGAGTCATTCCTAAAACAAGTTCATCCTGTTATCAAACAGAGAAATAGCCCATGGGAAAATGCTGTTTGCTCCCATCTTTAAAAGCTGTCTTCCCTTGTCTATACAAAAGGAGCAAAACAAAGTTATGCTTTTTAAGAGTTTAAGTTTGCAGACAGTGCATGTTAATACTGTTCCTATGGGCAGAATTTACCAACTTTTTCAAGCTGAAACACAGCCTGGGTTTGCACTCAGGAGATTAGTGACAGCCCTGTCGCTGCTGCTCATGGTTTGTGTTGTGTTGATTTGTTGCACAGTCCTTGCAGTACCTGAGTGGTGATACGGGGTCCTCACCCCCACAATAGCCCAGTTAGAGTAGTGGGACACATTGCCAGTACGTTTACAGCATGTGTTGGGACCTCTGGCTCACTCTGGAGAAGTGATCTCTGTATCAGATGTGTTTGCTTCCGCATTGATCTTCTAGAACTTCACTGCTCCAGGGAGAGGGTCCCAGACTCCACGTCCAGTACCCCATACTCTCTTGTCAGACACATTGCAGGCTTAATTCTCATAGTAAATTCAAACTGAGTTTCAGTGCTTGCTAAAGAAGAAGTTGGATTTATAATTTTTGTAACTGACAAAAGGAAATCTTTAATTTACCTTTTAAAATTTGAGATTGGTTGAACTGTTGGAAAATTACAGCCCAAATAATTTAACACTGTTTCAAGCAGCTGCAAGCAAAATCTTACAGCAGGGGATGCTGTAAAGCTTTAAGGCAATGCCAAGGGAACATTCCTCAGCAACACATGTTGGGGTAGACTGTCAGCCAAATTTGGAAGCAAAGGAAAGCACCTTTGCTGCTCTAATTCCTGTTCAGTGGCATATTTTTTTGCAGTCCTAAACTACTGCCAAGCAGTCTGTCTGGTTGAAAATCTAGATGCATCCATTGTCCCCTGATGTTTACTGTGACTGTGTCATATTTAGATGAAAGAAAAGTTATTCATCTGGGAATCGCTTGACAATATAAATGGTGTTATTTGGGGCTTTAGTTGCCATCACAATTAATCAAATGACAGGCAGCCACTTATTTTGCTTATGCTATAATTCGTCTAAGAAATCTGGCAACTTCTAAGGCAGTGCAAATTTTGATATTCTGCCCCATTACAAGGCTAGTTTTCATGAATTTAGCAAAGAGGATTCTGGAGCAGTTTTTAGTAGTGTCACATGTCAGACATAATAGGCAAGGCACAAAATGAAGGCACAACAAATCCAGCAAAGACTGACAAAGCTCCTTCTTTCCCATAGCTACTTACATGTACAGACATTGGCAGCCCTGCACATCCAGTCCTTTTCCACCTGATGGCATGTCCATTTGTCTTTGGTTTCTCTTTGTGCGGTGGGGCCCTGGTGTTTCTCTGGAAGGGAACATAAGATGCTGGGAGTGCATGTAAGAAACCACAGAGAAGCCATCAGGTCTCTGGTGTCTCTGAGTGAAATAAAAGACAGATTTATGAGAACACCAAAAAGTTCCAATATTTTAACTCATAATCCACATTATTTGTGAGGATGTGCTACTTACCTAATGCGGATAGATGTAGCATGATAGAACAGTCCCTAATGAATCATTTGTGAATGACAAATAGTTGGTATTGCCAACTTCTTTTCTCACATCCAAAATAAAATTGAGTGAGCTACTCCATAGCAAGAAAAGACCTTCCCATCTCAGAAGAAAGAAAAATCAAATAGCCCTATGGTTCAAAAATAGGATAAAAGTTATCCCATGTTTGTTAAGACAAACAAACATCTCAGGGAAGAAAAACAAGGAATAAAAAGAAAAAATGCTGTAAACTAGGGTTGTCTTAACCAATTTCCTTATAGCTTTATCAACATATCAGAAGTAAAGAACAAAAAGGTCAGGATTTTTAAATATTTTAATTAAACCTTTCATCAGTGTAGAAATATTCCATCTCTTCCCTCTTTCACATACCTGAACTTAAAAGAAATTTATACATCAACCAATACAAAAGTAACAACTAAATAAATAAACGGACATTGTATGTCATTTGCAAGAACACAGCAAGTGGTACTGGGGGTAATCAGGAAGAAACAGTATGTGTGCTTGTGTCTTTTACTTAGAAGCTCCTTCCTTTCTTATCTTGTAATCCCCTCTATAGATGGGGAACTTGGCACTCTCTGGGATTCCATTAATTCAGAACTCCTTATTCATGCACAAATATGTAAGGTTTCTGCTAATACAGAAAACCAGAGTCTATTGTATGAATCCATTTTGACAGTTATATCTAACCACCATTATGTCTACAGGGTCAGTGGGAGATATAGGTAAATCACTCAGTGGTCTTTGTATAAAGGTCATTTATCAGATGTTGTGGTCTCATAATATCACTAAGCATCTAGGCTTTTATTATGCCACAGTGATGCACAGAGACCCCAGTCATCCAAGAGAGTCCTTGGGCACATTCTTCACAGGATTCCAATGTACACATGAAGTTGAATGCCAGACCTTTTTTCATCTAAGGTTGGTCACGAAGCATGCTTGGTGATACATAATGCAAGGCTGACAAAACTGGCAGTATATTCTTTAAAGAAAAAAAATAAAAAAAGTCTGAGGTGAAAAAAAATAAAGCATTTTCACAGTTCAAAAAAGACAAACTTCAAAAAGATTTCAGAAAGTATTATCTTGGCTGCACTCCAAAGCACTTGAGAGCTGACTGCCAAAGTATTAAGTCTCCAGTAAGATAAAAATATCTGTGCATACACACACACACACACACACACACACGAACACTAATACATTCAATATGTGACTAAAGACCTATTCAAATAATATTAAATGATTTAAACCGACATAAGCATGAAGCCTACAGAGAAGACAGCAATCCCTCAGGAACTGTTGCCATGCCATTGTGCATGAGCTCCACAGAAACTTTACCAGAATGAGATTCTATAAAAATCCAAGCTCCAAGTACATCTCCTGCCTTACTGCCACAGTGCAGGAGGCACCTTTTCCAGCAAGACTTACAGCTGCTTTCCAGATTTAGGGCACTATGTACCCTGCAACACATTATCTCCTGCACTAAAAGGGAGACTGCAAACACAGGTGAGACCATTTTACAGCTATTAGTTTTTAATTATGGAAATTTGCTGTGAGTTTATTTATTGATTAATATTTATTTGCTAAGTTTGTTCTAAAGACAACTATTGCTTTTATCACTACTGAGTTTCTAGTGCCATTTTACTACGATACCTCTCAAAAATAGTATTTTCCCAGAGAGGGAATGAATACCATAAGCATCTGGCAAAGAGATACTGTCTAAAGGCATGGATGGTTCTTCTCTTGGTAAACAAGGAGCTAAATAGCAAGTGTGACTGTAAATGTGTCAACTAATAAAACTCAGTCTTTGGCCACAACAAACAAATACCTAGAAGCTTGGCAAGTGGCCAAGTGGTCATGACCATTAACTTCAGACCTCTTTATTGTTTATTAAATGTCTTCTGAACCTAGGAGAGAGAATGGGGATTTAATGAAGGAGGGTGGGACCTGGAACTGACAAAGCAAGATCTTTTTCTCCTGAATAAATATTTCATTAAAAGCTTCTTGCCAGTCAGCCACTTTTAAGTCAGGAATGAGGCAGGAAGGATGTCTGTACTAACTAGTTAAGTGTCTTACATAGAGTGATACATTACCAGTTTTTTTATATCACCGGACACATCATAACTTAAAAAATTATTATGAAAAGTTAAGTAAGGAAGAGAATTCTCTATGTCTCCAGGCCAAGTAGAGCACTGGCTGCTCCATCAAAATGTCTAATTGTGAAACTTCATACATTTATCCAGAATTTGAATGTGCATAGGCTAGTTTCTCCAGGGAAAGCTGCTCAGTACTGTGTATCTTGCTAAATTTGAGGGAAATGGGTTTTCAGCATACCTAAAGTAGTCCACATGGAATACTCCTCAGTACAGAGGAACTATCATCATTTTCCATAAAGAAACTATAGGAGAGCTTTGTTTAAGAGTGGTTTGGGTACTAATCTGCATCTGTCTCTGCCTGATGAAAGCTGTAGTTTGAAAGATTTGCATCCACTTTATCCTCTGTAGGCAAAGCCTTGTACCCAGCCCTGTTATCTTCCTGGTATGCCATGGTTTCCTTTCTCCATATTTTCTGTCAAAGGCAGCATCTGATGTATATCTCTCACCATCTGCAGCAGCCCAGGTTGGAATGTACATAATTGCACTGCTAGTGCTGCCGCCAGGGAGGCTGTATGAATTTTGCAGAAGGTAAAATTCAGATAAAATCTATGAGACATAAGAAACTATAAGATGCTTATGATCTTTGTGCAAACATTTGGAAATTGGAGTTTATAATGACACTATTGACAGGGTATTAGCTAGAACACCTGTTGAGAAAAAGATAAATGGCCAGTCTAGACTGAACATGAGGCTATTGCAAAAATGAGGGATGATGTTATTGCTTTTGGAGATTGGCTTAGAACTGCTGGAACACCCAGCTACTCTTCGTTGTATTTCCAAATCGCCACGTGGTCCCGATGGTGAGATACTGAGTCATATATCATACGACCTGTCTACAGACTGCATAATGAGGAGAGAGAAACACATTTTACATTCTCTTTTTAGCCTACAGAGCAAACTTTAAAAATATTGATGTCAGGGAGATTAAATAATTCAAAAACTCATTCACTAAAAAAAGAACTATTACCATTATGTTTTAATGCTAGAATCACTAAAGGTGAGTGTGCTCTAATTCCAAGCTGTAATCTGGACCACAATTCAAATAAATAA
>NW_008663014.1:6279-27550 GCF_000695815.1 Acanthisitta chloris
TTAAAAGAAACATGAAGAGGTCAGAAATTAGCTTCTGTTAGATAATAGACCATATTTCACATTAGGATTGAAAAAGCACAAGTCTTACTGGATTATTAATAGAGCACAGTATCATTTGAATCCAAGCTAAGCAAAATCAGCTGTTAAAAGCATTTGTTTTGCCCTTGTGATGTCAGTTGAATGGACTGCAACATTAGTATGCAAATGTCACAGATCAAAGTACACAATTAACACTGACATTTGAGGTACAATTTTTTTTAGTGGTATCCACATTCTTTGAAAGAAAATTCCAAACACAGGCACAGAAATAATTTAAAATATGAGTTAAAGAGCACTGAGTGGTAAATCACCAAAAGAAACCTTTTTTTTCCATAGAAAAATGACCATTAGCTTTTGCACACAATCTGCTTTCATAAGACTATTAGAGGACTCCACAGTCTGAGTTTCTCCATACTAATATTCCTAATCATGTTTCTTCCATCTGTTACCACAAAGGACAATTTCTTCTTGAGTTTGGAAGCTGACTTTTCAGATTCACACTGAAATTTGTTTGAGGATAACGCCTGTGGCAGGTGAGAATGTGGCTCAGCATTATAAAGTTCTCCTCACTGACAAGCCACTCTGATGGGAAGGCCGAGAAGATAATGTGGGTTAGATCTTGCTTCTTCCCAAGTGCACAAGGTTTACCAAATCCAGGGAATTTGCTTTCAGGGTACATGGTATGGTATGACCTTTCCGCTTCACTTCACATTCACCACAGCCATAATGTGGAGTAGGTCAGCAGTGTTTGGTGTACGGTGGCTGCAGTCAGGCTGTCTGCAAAATGCAGGGTATGTGACAAGGACAGTTGTTGGGTCCAGGTGTCAGGCAGCAGCCAGCTGCATGCAAGAGCTTTGTGTGCAGCAGGACGCGGTGCAGGCTTCTGCACCTCCAGCTCAACATGTGCTGCTGTACACTGGAGCCCCAGTGGCTACAGGGGTGCTAAACAAAATAAATCAGACCTAATATCTGGCTCTGAAGCACCCTGGTAGAGCACAGTTCAAACATCTACAGTTAAAATTCCTTACTGTCAAACATAGACTAGTCATACTTGGATTGCCTTTGGGGATAGCTCCTGTCTCATGCTGAAACTTGACTG
The DNA here is from genome assembly GCF_000695815.1 of Acanthisitta chloris. NCBI lineage: Eukaryota > Metazoa > Chordata > Aves > Passeriformes > Acanthisittidae > Acanthisitta > Acanthisitta chloris. The sequence goes on from NW_008663014.1 coordinate 7,418, forward strand.
TCATCCAGGAATTTCTTAGGAGACTCTTCACAGGCATGCACCAAAAAACAAGACAGCATCTTCCTTAATTTCTTTCAGAAGGAAAAATCTGAACAGATCAGGTCATGGAGTTCTTTATTCCTTGAAATTGGTTGGTTTGAGATTGACAAACTAAAGAAATGCAAAAATTTATTTGTTAGATGGAGCACAGGACTGTACTTGAAAGGTGCTGAGAACATGATGCTCTTGAGTTTGCTGAGTATTTTAGTGCCATGCACAAAACCAAAATTTAATTCTGCTCAGTCATTGGCCTTTTTTAGAGGATACATGACAATAGGTATCAGCTGCAGTGGAAAATTCAATAAAAGCTTGCTGGAAACTATACCAATCCACAGATTAGAGTTTCACTGTTATTCTTCAAGCTGTGCAGATGGTGGTTTGCTTAGCTCCTGCTCTTTTCAGGCACTGGTCCTAGTTTCAGGCACTATCTGTGCTTTATCTCATTAGCATAATTTTAATTCAAAATAATAGTATTTGAATTTCAAAACATTTTCAAGCTCAAGGATGCCAGAATGACCTAGATAGTGCCAGACATCTGGAGACAAAAGACAGAGAGACAGCTGGAAGTGCTATAGCTTATGCTTACTCAAGCCCCGAGATTTCCAGTCCTCTCTGGTTTAAAACTTTCTTCTCTCCTTAGATGAGATTCTGAAGTTTACCAAGAGACTGAAGTCCTGGAAATTGTGGCCAGCTTGATACAAAGCTCCTGGACTCAGGAGATGTTGTAGATAAAAGAGGGAAGCAGGTGCAGGAAACAAAGCCTGGCATGACAGATTATCTATCACCTGGCAGGGAAAGGAGATGGCACAGCCAAGAGACCAGCAACACCCAGCAGCTGTGGATGGGCTATGCACAGACCAGCCTGCAGTAACCTGCTGTTGAGGAAAAACAGCTCTCAGATCCTCCTGATTCCCCTTATGCTTGGATGAAATGCTCACCATGGTCCTCATCAAGGATACTGACAATTCTTCTCTGTCTGTTTTTTCCCTGCCCTTTAAGTCATCACAGTTCTTACCAGCATGATGTAGTCTTCAACACAAACACTAAATCACAGCTTCTGTGCCGGGTAAGATGGTGAATTTAAGCCTGTGAATGTGACTCCACTTGGAGGCAGGTACAGGGCAGCATTATTCACGAGTGGACAGACTGGAGTGTGCTTTGCCCTCCTAGGGAGCACAGCCACCCACACCCACTTGTGTTCACGCAAGCACCCAGGCCTGCAAGGCTAGAGGGGAGACTGGAGATTTTTATACCCTTCTGCTTAAGTAGCTGGGAGTTTTCAGCTAGAAGGAGCACTGCCAGCAGTATTTTTAGTTTCGGGATTCTCCTGCTGTTCTGAAAGGTAAAGACCAAATACAAATGGATGCTGCAGTATGTTCAAGGGTTCATCTTGAGTGGGTGTTAGGAGCTGCTCATAGAAAGCATTGCCAGAGATGTTCTCATGTTGAATGAACTCCACAAGGTATTTGGTTGAAAAACTCAGCATATAGGAGTATCACGCTGAAATCCATTGCATTATGCATGCCATCTCCTTCCGAGCCATACGATGCACTGGGCTATACCACTTGGTACAGGACAAGTTCGAGACATAGAAGACCAATACCAATGGGTAGAGAAACCTCTTTATTTCTTAACTCTAGTCACTGAGTGGCTGAATATTTGATATTTTTATGCAACATGTACCAACTTTCAGATAAGAAGCAACACAAGAAACCTTCATTTAAGGTCCTGTTCTGAATCAAGAGGTTCTGCGTTCTATTATATTCTCCATACTTCCTCCCTGGCAATTATACATCAGTGAGATTATCCTGCTTATGAACAGAAAAACTGCTGTAGGTGCAGCTGCTTTCTCATTAAAGTTTCATCAAAACAGAAATATTACATTGATTTCTTACAGTTTCCACTAATTAGCTTCCAACCAAAACTCTTTTCTTAAATACCTTCTCAGTCATTCCTATCTAAAAATTAATTTTATCAAGTTCCAGGTAATACGTATATAAGCTTTAGAATTTGCTGAAAGACCAGAGCCTTGGACTCCAGGGTCAGTACGGCACCAGTGCTGCATGTATCTCCTAGCTCTGAAATTTACTGCCTCTTCATAAATAAGCATGCCTTTTCTTCAAATATATTTGACTGGAGTACATATCCATGTTATAAACACACATAGGTTTAGCTATTTTGCTATTTGTTCCAAGAGAAAAAAAGCAAATAGAGATAATTAGGGGAAACAAAACAAACAAGCCAAACCCAATGCATTTTATACAATCTTTTTCAAGAAGCTCTCAATTCTATAAATGTTAGTACTTTTCTTAATGTTATGATAGTTAAATGGTTTGACTTTCTGATGTAAAGGTCCTTTACATAAATTTCCTTCTAGTTAATTTTCTAAGTATTCAGAATACTCAAAATGGTTTAAAAAATCTTCTTTATATTATTATTTTTCTGGAAAAGATTTTTAAATTTACCCAACCTGAAATGAATTAAAAATCAAGTTTACCACTGTTTGCTCTGTTGATAACTGACTTTGTGCAAGGAACATCATCTGGTGTTCAGTTTATCTTCTATCAAATGAGAACAACAATCCTTCGCAATCCTGGTTTTCTCTTTGTCTCTTGGGTGGGGAGACTCCACCTCACTGTACCCAGAGATAACAGGGAATGCCCATCCTCCAAGTGCTATTGGACTTAGTGTAATAATAAATTTAGTATGACTGAAGTGAAACCAAACACCCTTTCTCTTGCCTAATAATTACATTCATAATCAAGTATTTTCAGGGAGGTTCTCAGTATATTTAGAATTGAGTAAAGCTTTCATTTCACTCTTATGAGGCAGCCATTCCAGATTAAAACTACTTTATATTGATTTTATTTTCATAATTAAGGTTTTGTCATATTGTTTTTCATTAAACTACATGGACTCTTCACTTTATCAAACTGTGATTCCCTTAGGTTAGGAGAGATGGAAATGAAAAGGGCATATGAATATTTGCACATTAGACTGGGTTCTTTGTGCTCAGAGCAACATTTTATTATTTAATAATTTTAAGATTTTTTCCAGTGATAAAAAAATCCAATTCCTAGTGTCATTCACACCTATAAGTTTTAGCATTAAGCATCTTAAGAATAAAAGCAGTGTTAAAAAAGCACTGGAAGGTATATATACATGGTACTCACCAACAAGGGCTGACTAGCCTTGAATAGTCTTGTGATCACCCAGTGGCTGCAACACAGGGCTGTTTCCTGCTCCTAAATTTTCTTTGGACCTGCTCTGCAGTCTTTCTTACATCACCATAACTTTTTGATAACTAATCTGTTCATATGTGAAAGGATCTGACTGCTAACATCTTGGTTGTCAAGTGCTGCATTTGTTGACTGTATCTGAGATCCAATTCTTCAAGGTGTCCATTGCAATTTTCTAAGCATCTGTAGACTAAAATTGATGTTGTGAATTCTCAGTAAGATATGCACAGTATGCTGCAAAATAAACTCAAAAAATGGAAAGGACATTGCTGGGTGACCTTATGCACTAAGTGGATCAAAATGGCAGTGTAAAAATTTTTGATGAGGGTTACTTGGTACACATTTCTTCTCTTTGGTCATGACCTAATGCTTATTTAGTTCAGTGCTCAGTGCTAAAATTAACTACATAGGTTTTAGATTATAGTCTGCATCTCCATTAAAACCTTTCAGCCACTCTCCTCTTTCAGACAATCTCAGCTTCATTTATCTGGGACTTGTTTCTTGTCACGTCTTAGCTCCCCTTTTTGCTTTGAAGTGCCTGTGGTACATTGTCTTCTTATCTTCTTTGTGAAATACTTTTGTTGTATTTTCTGAGTCTAGGAGAAATTTTTAAATAAAAAAAAGTTCAAATATTTATTCTCACTGTAAGTAGTATGCAATTTTATTCAAAATGTTTAAGCAATAATAGAGCCAATGCTAAAGGCAATGACCCAATCTTGATTGCTGACTCTCATCTTTGTGTGGTGCAGCCCTACTGGAGAAATGCCTTCCCGAGGTTCAGAGCTCCTCGCCACGCTGACTCCAGGTCCTGCCTCATTCCCACAGGCTACCCAGGGTCTGCTGCCTCTGCTCCTCAGAGATCCCTTCCAGATGTGCAGGGCAGAGGCAGCTGAGCTGGTCTTGCACACACCTTATCACTTGGGAGTGGTGTGGCAAGGATCTCATGCTTGCACTACAGAGACTCTACCGTTGTTACTAATTTACATTGTGGGAAGTCATATAAGAATAAACAGATGTCAGCAGGCTAGGGAGAACTGGGGTAATATTACAAATAATGATGATTGCAATGTCTTGCTCTGAATTGACACGTAGGTGGAAAAAGCTTATCAGAAGAAATGGCTTGATGCATACAAAAAATACTTCATGAATATGTGATTAGACATGACAGTCCTTATTGTTTCACGTACCCAGATTTTGATGGAAGAAGTGATACCAAACTTTTTGACTTGTGAACAATGCTTTTTCTGCAAAGCCCCCAAGTGGAAACTTAGTATGTATGAATAGCTTCCCTTCAGGTCTGGTTGCGTCAGCCACACAGATAACATAAGTGAAGCTGACAAAAGTTGCCTTCCTTCTGTGCAGTTACATCTGCCAAGGGGCCCTGATTGCATAGTGCCATTCAATAAGATGACACAACTCTTTGCAGCACCAGCTGACACTGCTACTCAGTGCAGCTCATGCTAGACCTACCCCCCAAAGGAGCAGCATTCAGTCTGGACACATCCTCAGGATTCAGATCCATATTTAACCTTGGTAGTTCACAGTAAAAGTTAAGCCAGGCTGTAAAAACAGCAACCATAATTGATTAGTCATTCTCAGAATAGTTTTCAAGCATTTGACTTGACTGCTATGAAACTAGAACTTATCCCATTAAGAAGACAAATGATTTGTCCAAACACTTCTACCCTGAGACCTGTTTAGCCTAGCAACCTTGCATCAGCAGATCCTTGTCCCATTTTAGTCAATGGCAAGAATGTCAGGGAGACAGAATAATTGTTTAGGAAATATCTTCATTAATCAAACGGAAATTCTGGCATCCTCTCTTTCTCCAAAAACGATACTGCTGTGCAAATAAAGTCATAAAAGTGATGGTGAGAAAACTAAGGACAAGGAACACTTTTTGTCTCACATGTACAATAGGAAGTCCTAAATGTGTTGGTTTTGCTCATGAGTTGGTTTTGCTATAGCTGATCATAAAAGCAGAATCTTCCTCCTATCTGGAGATCTTGTGTATTTTTTTTTTAAAGTAGGTGGGGATATCCCATTCTGTAAATTGTCAAAAAGTAGCAAAAAGAATCTGATATCAAAATATCTCAAAATTGTCTTAAAAAGTTAAAAGTTGTCATAATACTTTCAGGAGAAAAGATGGGAATGATGAGAGAAAACTGTAGTGTGGTTACTGCTACAATTCCTTTTTCTGTGAATATTGGGTAAAAAATCATCAGATAAATGATAAATTTATAAAATAAATTATAATTTCCTACATTTCATGATGCTTAGGCACAAGATTACTTTAAGATGTTTTAGATATTTGAAAAATTATAATTTTCTGACAGTTCTAACATGAAAAATAACAATATTATGGTTCTCACCTGTCTTTTGACAATACAACAGTTGGATGTGTGCACATAAACTTTGAACACAAGTAAAGGAATGACAATGTGCTATGATAACATGATAATTAGATACGTCATTGGTGCTTCAGGTCATAGCAAGAAGATGTCAGATTACTGGAATATATGCAACACCATGAATATAAATAATCATAACCCACTCTTAGAATGAACTTCGAAAAGGGTGAAAAAGATCTCGTGATAACACAGGCCTTGAGCCATACAGGTCATGGCTTGTGCCTCTGCAATTAGATATAGTATCCTTATGTTTCATGCTGTTTGGTGAAAATTGTAGTGTAAGCAGTTTTAAATTAAGAACAGGGATTTTTACTCTTTAGAACTGAAGGAGTAATTGATTCATTCCAACAACTACATGATCTAACACGTGAAATATGGAAATGTGATTAGTTTACAGAGAAGATCTTGAATGTGAGAAAAATTTACACTCTCTATAGACTTCTTATACCCTATGAGACTCATCATACTGGGATTATTAAATACAAATATGTTGGTTTTAATTTAAGGGTGTTGTTTTTAATTTAAGAGTGACAAAGCAGAGAAGCATGGTGTACAAGCAAAAGCTTGCAGACTAGAAATGAATGATTAAAAAAAGGAACTAGATCCTCCAATGTGAAGTTTTTTACCTGCACAATCTGCCCATTACTGTTGGAAAAAGACTAGAGGAGGCCACAAAGTTGATAAGAGGATAAGCATCTCCCCTGTGAAGTCAGGCTGAGGAAGCTGGGCCTATTCAGCCTGGAGAAGAGAAGACTGCATGGAGACCTCATAGCAACATTTCAGTATCTGAAGGGATCTACAGGGGAGCTGGAGAGGGACCCTTTGTCAGGAACTGCAATGATAGGACAAGGGGTAATGGATTCAAATTGAAGGAGGGAAATTTGGGCTAGATAATAGGAAAAAGTTTTTTCCTGTGGGGGTGGTGAGACACTGGAACAGGTTTCCTTGGGAGGTTGTGGATGCCCCAACCCTGGCAGTGTTCAAAGCCAGGCTGGATGAGGCCTTGTTCTGGTGGGGAGGTGTTCCTGCCCATGGCAGACGGCGTTGGGACTGGATGATCTGTAAGGTCCATTGAACCCCTAAAATTCTATGATCTTATGATAATTCTATGATTACATTCCACAGCAACCTTACAATTCATGAAACTCATTGTCAAGCAAGGAAGAATGCATCAAGCAATGTTCGTAATACAAGGGAAGTCATTCCAAGTCCTGCTAGTCTTTCCTAGCAGAAAAGAAAGGCAAAAAGAAAGGACAGTCATGTCCTGTTCATTAGCTGTAGAATGGATTTGTGTCACTGCAAATAGGGAGAGCTGTCACAGAATAACAACCTAGCAGCATGTCATTCTGTGTGGAAATGCTTTTAAATTACTCCATGCCTATTGCATGATCTCTCTTCAAATAATATGCTCCTTAAATCTTTGGGAACATTTTCTCATTAGAACTCCTTTGTTAATATAATATCCATGAGCCCAATTCATTCAAGAGAGTGAGGTTTTATTCATTTGTGAAGAACAAAACAAAGCAAAATGGATAAATAAACAATGTACTTTAGGTTAGAATAATTGTATAATTCTCCTCAACTTGCCCATTGGCCTTGTTTAGATTGGGAAGTTCATAGTGTAGGAGAAGTGCCTTCCTTGATGTCTTCTCTATGTGCAAGTAGGCTGCAAGTTCTCAGTGGTTACAATGACAGTAATTTCCCCTTGAAACTGCAAATATTTCCACTGCCATGAGGTGCTTCTCCACTGAGAGTTCTGTGGGTGTCATTAAAGAGGTTTAATTATATGCCACACATATGCTACTCTTTCTGGTTTCAGTCTTTATACATGCACTGCATGAATTTACAAAACAAAAATTTAAGTATTTCATTTTGGAGCTGTTTAAAATACTGTACCAGATACCAGAAGCCCCCAGATGATTGTTTTCACAATTGCTCAGAGTTCTTATGGAGTGAGGATGCAAAATGGAAAACACATGCGTAACATAGTGACAGGGCAGGCAGAAAAGGTGCGTTCTCATCCAAACTTTCAGCAAAATCCAATGGTACAAGAAGCACCCAACTCTCTGATAATTCAGTGGCATGTTTTGATCATCATGAACTATTTGGAAGTGATCATAGCATGGGACAGACAGAAAATGCACATGCCAGTCGATGACGAACTGGGAGAGGATGCAGAAGCCTTCATTGCACACTACGACCACAGACTTGTTCTAGTGTTTGCCAATCTTTGCTAAAGTCCAGTTTCCTTGCGTGCAACCATGTTACACAAAATGCCTGCAAATCAAAGCACATATGATTTAGTTTTAAAGTCTCATCTGAAAATTCTATGGGGCATATACCACATCAAACCCAATTACCTGCTTTCAAAAAGATGAAGAGTTGACTAATTATCTATAAATGTACATTCTAGACAAATGCAGGAAATGGGTCCATTTTCTGAAATTCCTTTGAAAAATATGTACTCCAAACATACCAAGGAAGGCATTTTAGCAAAAAAATGAACAATTACCATGCATTTATAATACAGTGATTATCATAGGATATATAACCTTTATTCTTTAATGAGTTTAACTGAATTAAATTGTATTAACCAACAGGCATATTTTGTCAGAAAATCTAAAGAAACTACATGACCTCAGGCACTGGTATAAAAGTGTAAATCTTTTAATTTCTAGTTTTTTTAAAAACCAATTCATATAATTTTTTATGTCTGAAAAACTTTAGCACTCTATTGGCTAGTTTAACAGCATGAGAGTTGAAAGAAAACTATTTTGATGTATCGATCCAAACATTTTCTAGTGCTATTATCCCTGCAAATATCTGAGCAGTCTTCATCAAAAGGTGGTTGAAAGAGCAAAATCTCTTTATGTAACAGCAGGTATATTTGCTTTCTCAAAGCTAGAAACTGTTCTCTTGAGTATTTTTTTGTTAGGAAATGATATCGCTTCTGGTTTGCCAAGGAAAGATAGTGTATGTGTTTACAAAGACTGTATGTTCATTTGCCCATCAGTCTCTCCCATACCAGGTGCTGAACAAGCTCATTCGTTTCAGTCATATGTAAGACGCTTCCAGCCTTAATCAAGCCCTAATAACTTTCAAAGAAGCAAGGAGCTGGATTCATGATATGTGCTCAAATCCCATCACAGGAAAGCAGATGAAATCTGTCCATCCCACATTCAGTTGGACAGTAGTGTGCTACTCCATCAGTGCTCATAGAAGTTCTGGCCTGACAGTCATCCCAAGTGTAGCTCTGTGCCATCCCTAGCACAAGTGGTATCTTCCTCAGTGGGTATGCTGGTGAAGTCATCAGGGAGAAATGTGGATTTTGAAGAGAGAAGTGGGGAGAATTAGGACAAAAAAAAAAAAAGTAATGTCATTCAGTTTCATCATTTAATTGAAAAGCTTGTTTAATTGGGACATTTGTTTCTGTTGCTTTGGGGGTAGTACCTGTTTGGGCTTTTATTTTCTGGTTGAGCTTTTTAATACCACCAGTGCTGTGATGGTGAGCAGGCATAATGAATGCTTAAAACTGCGAAGTCGAGGCTGCTCAGCACTTCCCAGATGAAAGCAGTTTGATACAGGAGAATGAGCACTGGATTAGGTCCCAAATTACAGTTTCACCATCAGTCCCCTGCATGGCATTCAGAGAGGATTTTGTTCCACTTCCATGGGCATCAAACGGAGATAACAATGCATTTCATTTCATAGCAGCTATATGATCATTAAAGTTCATGAGTGATTTGGGCACTGTTGTGCTCTAATATGCTCTAGAAAGGATGACAAGGAAAGAAATAATTCTGCATTCATTCCATGGTGTAGCCACTAGTTAAGCAACAAGGATAAAAATAGTGATCAGATGTTGGATTCTCTAAGCATACTCCACTACAATGAATGAAGCTGGAAACGGGGAATGAATACAGTTGTGCTATTAAGGACTGGCACATATATGGTGCCAAATTAAAGTTGGATGAACAGCCACATTTCTGGCATTTCATGATTTTGAATGCTTGGCTTCTCAAGTGGAACATTATTTTTTAATTAAGTAAAAATGCAGTTTCAGTCACCTGTACTGTGGAAAAAACAGCCCACTGAAAGACACCCACCTAAGTGACACCACATGGTGAGAATTTGCACTATGCAGAATGGGCAGCAGTTGTTGGCATAGTAAACAAAAAGGTTGAGAGACTACTGGACAATGTGTTCTTCAATCCTGCAAAAGAGGAGCTTGGAAGAAACTCCCATTGCTGCATGTGGCCAATCTATGTAGGTAACCTGTCGATTTTGCTCTCTCAGCAGTCATTTGATATAGCACTTAAACATGTTAGTTTTGAGGCATGAATCTCAGCCTTCCTACATGAATTCATATGTTTGATACTTAAATTTATCCTAAGAAGTGTGTTGGATTGAGACTGGGTTTTATTGTCAGCCTTGAAGTTTTCAAAAACTACTAAATTTGCTCCAGGCCTCACCCCTTTATAAACATCGTTGAGAGATGTAAACTAAAGAATCATGGAAACAAAAATCAGGGGCATTGAAATATATTATTGGTTTAAAAGAATCAAAATTGCTGTTGGGTGAAATTCCTCAAATTTCAGACATCTTTAGTATTTTTCGGTAGAGAATAAGCAGAATAGTAGGCCATCTGGGGAGAAAAAAGGACTTGAGAAGACTTCTTTGAAGTAGTTTATAAGAGGCTGCCAGAAGAAATGTTTTCATTTTGGAGGAAATGAAGAAAGAAAAAAACCACTTGGTTGGTATCCATACATGCCGTGTGACAAGCTGCTATTTGAATAGACTGTTTATGGTTGTTAAGACTTCATACACATCTGAGAACCAATTTTGGAAGAAAAGCTCTCTGATCTGTAGCGCACATAAAATCACATGTAAAACCGAAAGTATTTGCTAGGTCCATCAAAAGGAAGTAATGTCAACTGTAGCTTTGGGATATTTTAAATAAGCACCTTCAGTTCTAAATGGAACTTCTATATATGCAATCTGTAACTCTCTCTGTTCTGTGAGTTTCCTTCTGCCAAGAACTGGATTTTTCAGTGTTTTGCATCTAATACAGGAAGAAACTGCAAAAGTAGCTCAGAGGAGATTATTCCTGAGCTCTATGACCAGCCAGCTTGTTTTTAGGAAGAAAATGTCCTTCATCTGGAAGCTATGTGTGAAGAACTTATTATCTCTGTCACAGGGACAAATCAAACTCAGAGCTGCAACAGCATGGAAAAAGAGCAGCTTTGTGCTTTGTGGTCTCTAACACTTGATCCCACTGAATTTGCTGTGTGGACGTTTGAGACCAGGTTAACATTTCGGAACTATCTCTATGACAAATGTGACTATACACCTTTAAAATCATTGAGATCAATACGAGTAGTCAGAGGATTAGATTAAACAAACAAGGGAACAAACCACAGACTGCAGCATTTCTGAAGCAGTCAGGTACTTTTTGTTCCTATAAATTAAATGACAGACTAACTAAAAGTGCCTGATCTGTAAACTTAACAGAGTATCTTAAAAAGATATTTAGAGAGGTTGAATTTCTTTAGTAGAATGTCCTACCAGGAGAATATAGGGGAGAATAATAAGAAGAGGTATTTAAGAAACATAAATAGGGACTGATAGAAAATCAGTAGAAACACTTCATTTTAGGCTTCAAAAATTTTCATAATGAGTGGACTGTGAGATGTCTGTGCTGAATTAATTGCTTGGGAATGATGTAAAGCATACAGCATGAAAATAATATCTCTGACATAAACAGACTGTGAATATTATCTCTGACATAAACGTCTACTTGGAAGTAGAAACGTTGGCTACATAACTCATGTTACCATGGTGAGATGGAAAGCGAGATAAAGATTGCAATTGCATTCCAAGTACTCCAGTTGAAAGAACAATCCTAAACCTAAATATGGAACCCTGTGGCAGTTTTATGTACTCTCTTGCCAGTGCCTTGAAAATTATCAAATAAAAATAACTCGTTAATAATCTCTAGTATAACTTGATAGCAGACAATAAGCCAGATGCCCCTTTCCTTGCTCATTGCTGCTCACGGAATTAGCAACATTTAAATCCTAATGTTCAGCTTGATTGTTATTCAGCTTGCAAAAAAATTCCACATATCATGATCTTATATTGGTAGGGCTCATTAATTTAATTAGCTCACCTCTCTCACTAGCTATGGAGCTTAATGGATTAAAAGATCCAAACAAGCAAAAACCAATGAACCTGGGCTTTTGAAACATTGGGTAGGGGCAAGGGCACAATTATTTACTGAAAAGAACACCTGCAGCTACCTTTTAGAAGAGTATATCAAAATCATTAAACACAGATATTCAGTTGGTGGGACTTATGCCTAGAGTGAGTTCTTTATTTCCTTTTATGTTCAGACAGTTTAGTGATGTGTAGGCAATGAGGTCTCCATAGAATAGAGGTTGAGGGAATAAAGATGCAGTTTACTAGATCCAACTGACAGTAGGTTATGTTTAACTGACTGTTGCTAACAATGAAGAAAACAGGCAGTGATGGTTAGACAATCACCACAAATAAAAGTAAAATTATGGAAAAATGATAAATATCTATAGTGAATAGAAGCAAAATGTATATAGAACAGCAGTACAGTGATGAAAATTGGCACTGACCAAAGAGTCATGCCAGTCTGAAGGACAAGAATGTCTTGGGAGCTGATCAGGGCAAGCATAGATAAGCTATTGTCTTTGTCCCTCAGCTGATCAGCCAGCTGGCAAAAGCACTCTGCCCCCATTCCCCAGCTGCCAGCTCTCCATGAACTGTGTGGTGCTGCTCCTCAGGAACTATCTGGCAAAAAAAGGCACATACAGCCAGGGGCAGGTGAAGAACTGGAACACTGTGATGGAGTAGACACTCAAGAAAGAAAACAGCTCAAGGGCACTCTAATTCCGCATACACACACACACACACACACACAAAGTGCTTTTCTCAGTGAACAATGAGACTAAAGAATGTGTTGTCTGTAAATAGGTGAAGTGGGCATTAAACCCAGCTTCATTCTCACACAGTCACAGTGGTCACACACTGTATTTCCATTCCAAATGTTATTTCCACATTTTCCTTTTAAAAAATGATGAGTAAAAAAACCACATAGATGCACCAAATCTGGAGGTCTTTAAAGGAAAAAGAATATCAGATGGAACATTTAGATGGTGAGGTGAGAATACAGCACTATGGAAACAGATTTTTTTTTATGGTTGAGAGCAGGGCCATACCTATAAAACCATTGCCCAAATATCTACAGAACAGAGGAGCAATGGGGATAAGATGATACATTATTGCATTGGATGCTACTAGCTTTTCCAGTAATGAAGGCTGGGAATCTCCATCACTGTCCTCCATCCTGCTTGAAACCTAAGCAAATCTTATCCATGGCAGGTGTCCGCCTCAGGCCAAAAAGCTACAAAACCTATCAACAAGACCTGTTCAGCCATTTCACATTAATAAATGGGGTGGGGAGGCAGCAAAATGACTGTCCCAAGTCAAAACTAAAAAGGCTTCCTTTAGACTGGAAAGGTTTGAACTCTCATGCTTAGCAGCAAGATCCTGAAAACTGACACAAATCAAACTTCATGTATCCATAAAAACTCTTAAAATTGGTCAGGGTGCTTTTGGATACCTCAGCTCAAACATTAATTTTAGCAATTCACAGTTAAAATCAGCTGTAAGAAAGACACTTAGTTGCAACCTAAATTCCATCATAATCTCCACATAAATTAGTCTGAACCTCTTACTTTGGTCATAATATGACCTGCTCCATTACATGGTCTCATGGTCTATTTAAGGCACAGTACAGCACTGATGTTGAAAAAAAAATACAATAAGCATGGTTAATTTCATTCATAATCTTTGTCAGAGAAGCTTGGCTTTTTGAATGGGAACAGCGAGAGGAAAGGGCATCTTGATGTCTCCTGTCAACACTGTGAAACTGTGCAGCAAAGAATGCAGTGGAAAGCATCTACATTTTCAGCTGAACCTGTAATGAGTGAATAAGTATGATGTATGTTTATGTTTATATGCATATTAGCTGTATTTCCACATCTGCAGTAATATTGGTCGGTTCCATTCTGTGTCCTACCACAAAAACTAAGCTGGCTGCATGTGACAAAGCTTATGTACATGAATGACCTCTAGAAAGTGAGGTGGATGGGATGACTCATGTTGTCTGAACTTCCACACTTGCTTAAATGGGTAAGCAGAATGGACACTTAATATAACACAGTTTACAAAAGGACACAGACTGATTTTTGTTTCAATTTTCCCAATTTGCTCCACATGTAACATACAACAAATGCTGCTGCTGCTTTAAAGGGTTGCTACAAATAAAATAGATTTTAACTAACTAAAATTAAATATGTGGTTCAACATAGGTTTATTTACAATAGTGTCCAGTTTTCACTCTTAGTATCTATGTAATTTGGTATCTATGTTTCCAAGTCACATTCTTAGTCATACTTCTGTAACTGCAGATATTGTTCAGTGTGGTACAGGAAAAGTACACTTCTCAACCAAGATAAACTAGGAATGATAAGGATTTTAGATAAGAATGACACAAAATATTATGGTGACTTTTCAACATAAACATAATTAGGAATTTCTAGTACTTTTCAGTACTTCAGTTTTAGAACTGTTTAAAACACACAACAAATGTTTTCCTAGGACAGTTTATGTTTGGTTGGTGCCTACTACAGGGTCCACCGTTACCCAGCTGGAGATGCTACAGTTTGCTGCTAGATTGAATCTTCTGATGTCTCCCCACCTTCAGATGCTCACAGCCTCCACATTTGGCTGCTATTAGTTAATCATCATCATGTAGGTCATTGCCTAGTCTTCTGTGCTGATGAGAGATCAAAATGACCCTGACTTTATGGAAGAGATCAGGTGGAAGCACTGTGGATAGAAAGTAAAGGCCTTGCATGGGAGAACTTCTGTTCCCTTCCTAGCACGTGGCTTGGGAGTGCTGAGGACAATGAAAGCATGGCTAGTGAATGTTGGAAAAGGTGTGCAAATTTTGGGAAATAAGGTCCATGTACAAGCTGGAGTGAACAGTTACTAAAGGAAGAAAGAGTTTACCATAATAATTCTCTCAGTATTTCACCAGCTATTCCATCTTGCTTCCCTGAATCTCAGTCACTTGCTGTCCTCCCTCCTGAGCCTCATTCATTCAATCTGCAATAATGCTCTACAAATATTTACCCATTTTGACACAAATTTGCCTGCCAACAACACTCCTGGGGCTCACTGCACTGGTTCAATCCTAGAGTACTGGACTATCATTTCTTCAGAGTGCTGATAAGGAAGGCCAAGAATTTAACATTCTCATACATAAAGAGGAAGAAATAAATACTTTAAGAGGAGAGAATTCAAAAGTTGTTTCTCTCAGTCTGTTGTCTACATAGATGTAGATTTACCAAAAAGAAGTCAAGGAAGAGATCAGCAGATCTTTATCACTTTCACTACCGCTTGCGCCCATTTTATGTGCTGCTGTCACAGCCAGAGAGTAAGAGATTCTCTCAGTCCCTCTCCTAGCCTCAGCAGTATGGTATCCATTCACCTCCCGATAACTGAAGAGGCTCAAAATACTTTTCAAAAGACCAAAATTAATGATTAAACAAATATAGCCCAGAATTTGGTTAACAGGAAGCCTGTAACTGGGGAATGAGTAAGATCAATAGCCATATGAAGGTGGTAGTCCAAGTCCATCATTTCTTTGCATATATAACAGAGGAGTTAGTCTGAGGAAGACTATCCTATCCTCTGTGCAAGACCATCAGGCCTCATGAAAGAGGCCTCTGTCTGTGATCATCAGGTCCCTCTGCAGACGTTTGCCACAGACTGGCAAACGTCACTGTTTGATGTGACTTCTTCATAGCTGATTTCTCCTCCTCTTCCAGACAGAAGGATGCTTCCATTACTTCACTCTATACACCATTCTTTTACTGGCTTTAATAAAAATTAATATTTATTTTTTCTAGATTTTCCAATATACATATTTATAGTTGTCTAATAATAGTTTTGCATTCAGGTATCCAAATACATTTTACAACTGACACAGAGACAGTATCTGTATTTCTCTAACCACTTCTAACCACAAGTATCAGTAGAATTGTCCTATATGTAGGCTGTGTGTGTATTACAAGTTCAAGCCCTCATAATTCAGTTAAATTTGTGGTCAGGACACAACAGTGTATCACATTGCCATACATGGTGTGAAGCCCCAGGCAGGCTAATACCAACATATAATCTTAGCTTTCAGTTTATGGGTGCTCTCATACAACTGATAGAGAACATTTTCAGCAGGCAAAAAGTAGACATCTATTTGTAGACTGTAAATTAATATAAGCTTCAAGTAACATTAATTCAGTTCCCTTGTGTATATGCTTTGTTGACCAGTGTTTTACTTGTCCATAGAGGCATTTTTCCAAAAGACCCCAGCCTTCCATTCTTACCTTGGTCTCTACTGTTTGTATGTTACCTTCACTAAAAGCAGTACTTTGGGACATTTCCCTAGAAAACCACTGTCAAATGAAAGCATTCAGTCACCTATGCAGCTCCAGCAGTACGCTCTGTATGTGGTGACAGTATTCTTTTGCAACACAGATTTTGTTTCCCTCTGACTTTTGTGAAACATTATGCAGAGCAGAGGAAGTGTTCTGTGTATCTTTGACCAGATCAGAGAACTACATAGAGACAGATAACACAGCATGCAAATCTGCTCATAGGGTCCAAGCACCTGTGCTTCCTTATATGCACATAAGGAAATCATCCGTGTGTTGTACTTCTTCCACTTTTTCAGCTACTCACACCACCCCTTCAGCTATGAATTTCACTTCTAATGCAACAACAGGGAAGAGTAAACGAAATGCATCCCTCTGCTTCAGGCAATAATATGCCTCCTGCAGCATTCCTGGTCTAACTGGCTGAACCTGTTGCTGTCCCTTCCTCACCACAGGCTGACAAGAAGAAACATGAAAAAAATTGCATTCACTTCAGAGGAGAAGAAGCTCAGAAGAACAGGAAAGTGAGTATGAGAGAAAGAAATCAGGGGGGAAAAAAGTAAAAAATGTGAAGCCTAAACTGAGGTCAGGGGAAGAAGAACATTCAAGGGAAAAGGAAATAAAAAAAGGGGGGGGGGGGGGGGGAGAAAAAGAACACAAAAAAAGTGAAGCTATTAAAGAATTACAGTTGGTATGATAAAAATAGAAGGGAGCTAAGGCAAAATGATGTTGTAAAGGAAATGGAGGAGAGACTAACATGGGAGAGATTAGAAGAAGCAGTCTTGAAGGAAGAGAGATACAAAAGACATTATGGATAAGAAAAAAAAAGGAAGTTACAATATTGTCTTACAAGCTAAGTTATTTCACCAGTCCTTTGGTGTTCATCATGTAATGATCATTAGGCTATTAAAAGTTCTGAAGCATTTCCAGTAAGTAGCCAGTTTCTTGAACTCAGCTGCAGTTGGAAGCCAATGTTCTGATACGTGGATAAATAGACAATTTAGCAAAGAAACCCAGTGGATGGGCAGGCTAACACCAACAAACAGCAACTCTGGAAAAAATAGTTTATATTCAAACCATCCTTCAGCCTTCAGTTTGGAGAGTACACCAACAACTTGTTTTGAAAGGTACACATTTTTTTTTCCTCATTCTTGAGACCTCCAGTGCAGAGAAACAAAAATAACCCTACCAAACCCAAATAGCTTTTAAAGTTGCTATTGGAAATATGAAGCAGGCATCTTATTTAAAGGCAACCAACCAGATAAGCTAGTTACTGTGGCACAAAATAACCCTTTCCTGGTCTCCTAGTGCAGGCAACTGAAGGTAAAATACAGTGTTGTAATCTCAATTACTGTACCATAATGTCAATAGCTCTTGTTCAATGGAGGATATTTGCTGACATTCAACTGACAAAGAGGAGTCAGTTAAAAAGTCAAATTACATGCAGAAGACCAAATGACACCAAAATGTAGCTAACAGTATGAAGATTATCTACCCTGCACTACATGGGTGTTGATTATACTTTATTCTATAACCTCATGCATGATTGATTATACTTCAACAGAGAGACAGGACTGCGAATGAACAAATTTTTCCAAGCTGTTCCACACAGATATCAGCCAGATTGAACAAAATTAATATTAATGAAATTAAGGCAAAGTATTAGTTCAGGCAAGATCTACTGCTATACATTTGGCATGCTGTAATGTAATTAGTACTGATGAAACTTAATCGTGGCAAATTATCAGTCACATTTTGCCCTTGTTTTTTTTAGTGACTCTTCTGTGAACAGATCATGACTTTTATTGACTTCTTTGGTTTTGGTGTTGGTTCTAATTGCTCAAAATCAGTATATTAGAAAGAAGAATTACCTACAGGCTCCTTTTGTACTGTTGATACCAAACTTGAAGTATCCTGAAGTACTTGCATTCAGTTTACTAATAATTCAGTTTACTAATAATAAAGGGGAGGAGGAAAGAGGTTAGTAAGCAGACATAACAAAAGATATGAAATACATAAAATTTTCATCCCATCTGTGCAAGGAAAAAACAATTTACCTATTCTCAATTATGAGAAGTCTGAAATTAGAACAGACAAACATTCTACTCCCAGCCATATAATGGTAGAATATGACTAACAACACAACTTTCCCATAAGGTACAAAAGTCATGTAATTACCATATGACAGGTAGGGAATGAAGGCACAAAGACTACATCTAAGGAATAAGGTTTCTGCATCCATACTAGACCCCAGCCACACCCTTACATGAGGGTGTGACAATTCATTTCCATCTTACCTTGCTTTTTGCAAGACAAGGGAAAACTTTGGTACCTACCTAGGGAGACACTCAGAGCAAGCCAGTCAAATTACCTGTCTGAATGGGCTGTATTTGTGCAAACAGACAGACACCTGTCTAGATACAGTTAGAGAACTTAAGTAGAACCCATAGTGGTTAAAGTACATGTACCTGAAATAACAGTCTCACACCCATCTTCAACCTCCCAGCTAATTATAATGTTTCTTGCTTGTCTCATTTCTTCCTTCAGTTTATATTCTGATGTCATTACTGCTGAGAAAGTAAATACTAATTAGAACCATGACCATGAAGCATGACAAATTAACAAATTTAAAATAAAATCTCCAAACACAATTTTTCTCCAAGAACACTGGACTTTTTGCCTCATTTTGCCAGACAGGTAGTCTCTTCACATGCTCACATCTACATTGCATGCACCATCTCTGTGTGGCATGAGATATCAGCATTCTCCAAGCCACCTGAGGAAGTCTGGATCATGTTACTGAAGCCACTAATTTAGAGCATTTCAAAGAAATTAGTATATGCAATAAACTGCATCAGGAGTGGCTGATGATTGTTTGACAGATCAGTTACTCTATGTTTTAACCACTTCCTTTCCCACTGGAGGCATCCCTTCTCTGCTGATTGGATCTTCACTTGGGTTCCCAGCCTGTGTGCACACACACTGTCCAGGCAACCATGTAACATTTCCCTTTTGGAGTGGCTGTCACTGGTCTCTGGAATAAAATAGTTCTGTTAAGGTATTTCCATGATAAACAAACATTACAGCATGGAGACTGTACCACTTAGCCACAAAATTTTATCCTTATTGCAAGCACAGGCACTTGGAGTTGTGTGTTTCATTTGGAGAGCATGCTAACAAATATTTTTTTTCACAGCACCTACAATCTGCACACATGGTACTATATGGTTCTAAGGACAAAGAACTTTATGCTGAGTTCTTAGAATGTGTCTATTTCAGAGAAGCTGGGGAAACCCCAACCCTGGAAGTGTTCAAGGCCTGGTTGGATGGGGCTTTGAGCAACCTGGTCTAGTGGGGAGGTGTCCTGTCCATGGCAGGGGGGTTGGAATGAGATAATCTTCAAGGTCTCTTCCAATCAAACCATTCTGTGATTCTATGATTGTCTGGCAGAGTTTAAAAAACAACCAGGGAGTGACAAAAAGTATATTACTAGATCAATTTAGGAACAGAAGGGAACCAATTTAGCTGCAGGTGTTTGATGGGAATCCTGCAGATGAAGAGGTGATTTCTTCCTTGGTTACCTGAGCCTTTTCCACACAGCAGCCAACGCTACGTCACTGCCGCTGTCTCCGTCCTGCGCCTGTTTGCACAGGACGAGCTCAGCACCACCCGCACTCAGTCCCAGGCCTCATTGCAGGGCCCGAGAGCGCTGGGAGGAGACTGGGGCTCAACGCCCAGCGCCACAGGGCCCCGGGCTGGCTCCTGCAAACGGAGAGGCGCCTGGGTGCGAGCGTGGGTCACTGGAACCTTCCTATTGCCACGCAGCCTGGTAAGGCCTTCTTTGTCCCACGGACCTCTCTGCTGTAACACCCTTCGCTGAACGATGGGGAGGAACCCTGAGTGTTTTCAGAGACT